>NW_021167928.1:0-66510 GCF_004154835.1 Alternaria arborescens | reverse complement strand
CTACGGCTCCCAAAACTTCACCCCCTACGGATACTGTACGGACCGATGAGAGGTCTCCTACGTACGGCTTACGTACGTCGTATCACCGTACAGTACCTCACCGTACTACTGTACGATGGGAACGCTGCGGTATTGTTGCACTCAGATGTGAGAAGAAGGGCACGTTTTTCGCATTAGCCAAGAGCACCACAAGCATGTAAGCTCGGTTGTTCAAGATGTCGGATCATCACTTGTATCTTTGAAGCCTCTTGCACTGCAGTGTATCAAGCTATAAAGATCCAAAGGCACTTGATCTTGAGACTATCCACCATACGCAAGGCCTCGAGCTGTCCGTGGGATACCTAGAGTACCTTTGGGTTTGCTTGTCAGTACAAGACTTTTTTTGATAAGATCTAGCTGTGTGAAGGCCATTACCGATGATGGGTTCTTACCTCATGCGCTAACCTCCTCTACGGCACTGAGGACATCTGCACTGACTTTAATTTCAAGGCCTCATTACTCTGGTACTCCAGTAATACAACACCCGCTACGATGGATACTCCACTTACCTGGCATATATTCCTTCCCAAAACGATCTTTCTCCTAATCTCATCACATCTTCCCTCCAAACCGCGATCATCAAGTTCTCAAGCAAATACACGAAACCGATCGCTCAAAACAAACTCTGCGACATCAGAAAAGCTACTTCGATGTCTACTTCACTCAAACGCACTTCCGAAGAAGCGGGAGCAGAACCCACAAGTATGCGTTCGAACAAAAAGCCATGTCTCTCGCTCGAAATACCACAAAAAGAGATGTCCAAAGAGGAAGACAAAACACCCAAGACGCGAACAGCCGCCGCAGAACGATGTGAACCTCAACTCAAACGGCCCTTCCCGAAGAGAAGGCAGATCAAGGACTGAAACAAAATGAAGCTCATGAGACACGACACCACAAACGATCCTACGCCGCTATCAAGACTACCCATCATAAGACCACACATCGCACGATCTGCCCGCGTCGATAAACTACTAGAAAGCCTCTCAGTCTCAGATCCCACCAAAAACGCAGACGGCACCAAAAGAATCCGACTAGCGACACAAACTAGGCGCGACGAGAGGCAGAATGAGATGTTGAAGCAAAACAAAAGCATCACAGAGAGCGACTTCGCCGTCAGACTAGCATGGTCTTGCTTCTCGTCCAACGAGAAAAATCGAGTGGGTCGGGAGCGCATGGGGATGATGATATCAGGCCTTGAGTGGGACGACCTTGCGAATGAGAAGAAAGGCGTACCGAACAACTTGCCCGAGTGGAGGAAGACGAATACAGGCCGGTTTGCCAAGGCAGATTTGCCGTGTGAATGAGAGGTTGTCTGGGGGATGAGTAGTCGAGACACAGAGGTGGACTTTGGATCTGATTGTTAGCGACGTTTATTGGACAGGGCGCTGAGGTTTTGGATATTTTAATAGGGCGTGTGGGTAGCGAGCGTAGAAACTGATGTGCCTATCTGAGGTACCTCGCTATGAAATTTTTCAATGTGATATGCCTAGCTAGCGATTAATTGCATCTTTTTGACAAAAGCTGGTCCCTTCGCGTAATCTGCTGAGCATGCGACGTACTTTGGGACGCGGCGAGGAACTCCAAACTTTGCTGCCAATGATGTGTTACATAGGACGCTTGGGGATGCGAAATTTGGTAGGGCAGATGATAAACTAGACGTAAAATCGGATGGCCCAAATGTGGTACCGTTATACACATGCTCCACTTTTACGCGTTCGACCGGAGATACTAAAGAGAAAGAGCTCAGAGTAAGGTTCGACAGAATAGTTTTGAGGAACACGTCACGCTAGATCTTACGTGTTTGACAACACGGTCTAAATCAAGTGAGGCTATCAGGTGTGAGTATTGGTGATGCAAAAGGGCATTTGAGTGTAGAGTTGTATGATGGGAGCGATGAGCCGACAAGCCTATGGATGCTAGCTTTGAGAGAGTGGGTATGGGCAAAGGAGAGTTGGGCTGGGGAGTAGTTGTGTTGTCGCAATGGGTCGATACTATAGTTCTGATGATGTGCTATAGGCTACGTGATCCGCGCTACGGGTTGTCAGGAAAATTACTGCGAGGACGTTCAGGGCGTGCTTTGACGAAATAAGTTGCTATTCATCAATGCTCATGTTTGAGCTGCCACTCTCCTAGTAGTCATAGAACCCTTTTCCGCTCTTCTTTCCCAACCACCCTGCATCCACCATCTTCTTCAGCAGCACCGCAGGTCTGTACTTGGAGTCACCCGTATCATGATACAAAACCTGCATGATGGCCAGACACGTGTCGATACCGATGAAATCCGCCAATTGAAGCGGGCCCATAGGTACGTTCGTGCCGTTCTTCATAATACTGTCAATATCCTCCTTGGCACCTACGCCTGTCTCTAAGCAGATGACGGCCTCGTTGATGTACGGCATGAGAATGCGGTTCGCGAGGAAACCCGGGCTATCGGCGGACTTGGAAGCGATCTTGCCCATCCTCTCGCAGAAGGCGATTGCGGTATCGACGGTATCTTGTGAGGTCTGAAGGCCAGTGATGATCTCTACGCCTTTTTGAACGGGGACCGGGTTCATAAAGTGTGTGCTGATGACACGCGATGAGGCCGAGAGATCGGTTGGGTCGGTGGTTGTACTCGCTGCGATCTTGGTAATCGAGATGGAAGAGGTGTTGGTGGCTAGGATAGCGTGTGATGGGCAGATTTGTGCGAGTTGCGAGAAGATCTTGTGTTTGAGGTCTGGGATCTCCGGTACGGCCTCGATTACGAAGTCGACGTCTGAGAGGTCATCCATTGAGGTGCTAGACGTTAATCGCTCTCTTGCTGCGACGGCGTCATCTTTGGAGATCCTGCCCTTTCCGACGTCTTTTTCGAGAAGCTTGTCCGCGAACTTTAGGCCCTTGTCGATTGATGCTTGGGAATTGTCAATTAACCGGACTGGTACAGAGGCTTTCTGTGCTGCTACGAGAGCTATTCCAAGGCCCTGAAAACGTCAGCTCACAAGGCTCGCCTGTATGATCGGGTCGGCCGTTGCACACCATTTGACCTGCTCCAATGACACCCAGCTTCTTGACCTCAGCAGCAGCCCCCACAGAGGGAGTCGAGCTGAAGGCACGGCATTGCTGCCTCACTGCGCATCGGGCGACCTGTCTTGAGGCTACGGAAAACATGGTGAGTATATGCTCGGAAGATTGCAAGCAAATTGTGAGGGTTGCACACACAACATGTGATGGGGAACTTCTTTCCCCAGGCCGATGAGAGCCGCCGCGGGCTAGCCGAGGCATGACGTTGACTGGCGGCGGGAAGGAGCGAGGATCAGCCTGGGCTTGGCGGATTTGAGCGGTTTGTCCCGCATGTGGCACTTTACGCGTCGACGCGTCTTTTGGATTATCGCGACACCGGCGGGCAGTCCGAGCATCAACCACAACAATGCCTCAGACGACGCTGGACGATTGGGCGCAGGACACTGTGAACCCAGAAGTTCGCGCTCACGTCTCCAGTCTAATTTCTGCTGTATGTATCCTGCTTTGCCAATGCAATCGTCACTGACATGCGCACAGCTCGGTGGTATTGGTGATGATGGCACGTATGCACTCGGACACGACGCCCTGCTGTGTCTCAAGGACCTGCGGAAATGGCTAAAGTTTGCCGACGGGCAATACAATCGACGCGATGTTGCACGATGCATGGCCGAAGCAAACCTCGTAAAGGGCGACTTACTAGAGATACTTGCCAAGATATCACCGACTGTAACAGAAAGCGCGTGGAAACACAAGATTGCAGTTGCGACATGTATGAAGGCAGGGCTGACGTACTTGGGCTGTACTGACCGCTACAGTGGAACTGCTTGTGCCTTTGACATGGCCCAACGAAATCGACCCAACCGAAGCGACCGTAAACCACCATCGACATGGCCCCTACATCGGGCTCGCCCAGATTGGATACAAGCGCGCTATCCTGCAATTCGACCGAGACAGAGTCCTTCAGACTGCCGTCAAGACTGCGCTTCCTTCAATGGCAGTGCCCCTCCGCGAACGAACACCACGAGATGAAGGCATCATCCGGATCGCGCTATATTTCATACGCAATATTGCCATGCTTGCACCACCCAACGATGCACATATGGACACTGACGAAGCCGAAGTCTCTCGATCTGCAACGATTGATACTTTCCAAGAACAGGATCTATTTCAGGTCATTCTGAGTATCGCCTCCAGCATCGGAGAGGACTTTGTCACACAAGATGTTGTCATACTCGAGATCTTGTTCTTCCTACTAAAGGGTATCGATGCTGAGAAACTCTTCATGGAAGACAAGAAGCTCAATGCCAAAAATACAGATGAGCTCAAGGACTTGATGCAAAAAGAGAAGGCTATGCTCGCAGGCTATGCTCGGCATGCACCAACCCGGCACAACCGATTCGGAACAATGATATGGATGAAGCGAGATGACGAAAAGGTCACGACTATATCTGGGCAGGATGTGCTAGGAAAGGCGCAGGCTAGCATGGACAAGATGGATGCTACGAAGAAGTGGAACAAACCTCGACAAGGAAGGCGCAAGCAGGATGTTAGCGAAGAGAGAGAGGAGTTCGACCTGCCGGTGTCGCTGACGTCTTCTGCACGGAAACATATCAAAGCCTTTGTTGAAGAGTTTCTCGACTCGTCTTTCAACCCTCTATTCCTGCATTTACGGAAAGCTATCGAGCGCGAAACTGAACGTGTGGAGACACGGCATTCTAGACAGTACTTCTATCTCGTATCGTGGTTCCTGAGAGCAGAGTGCGCGCGGCGGCGGACTATGAAGGAGAGGGCCGCAGACCCCAAGAGCCCAGAAGTTCTGTCTGCTGAGGATGAGAGCTACGGGCTAGTAGCCGAAGTCATGAACCAGGAGACGTTTATTCTACTCAACCGCTTCATGCAAAAGAGTCAAGACGAGAAGGCATGGCGAGATCTGAACGCCGGACTGAAGTGCTTTACCCAGATCTTGCTCACCGTGCACGAAATGTCCGAGTCGGCACTTGAAGAGGACCAAGAGATTGCTGAGAACATACAGAACCGTATCTTCTACGAAGAGTCAACACATGATAGAATAGTCATGATTCTAAGGTCATACAAGGATCAAGGCTTTGGCTATCTCGATGCGGTTACTGAGCTTTCTCATGTCTTTTTGCGGATGCTTGAGCGCTATGCAAAGCAGAACGTGGACATGCAGATCCGCTCGAAGCGACGAGCTCGAAAGATCAAGAAAAAGAAAGCTGAAAAGCAGGGCGGAGATGGAGAGGAAGAGGGTAACGCTTCCGAGACTGAAGACCTTCAGCAGGCACAGAAGACGGTTTCGGAACGCAAGTTCGATTTCACGAGATTTGCTGCAAAGTTTGTCAACCAAGCCAGTGTCAACACTTTCGTGGCATTTGCCAAGTATTTCAGCGATCTGGATACCGAACAGCTGAAGCGCGCGCATCGCTTCTTCCACCGTGTCGCTTTCAAGATGGAGCTTGGTGTTTTACTGTGCCGGGTGGACATCCTGCAGCTATTCAATAAGATGATGAAAGGTCCAGGCGGCCTGGACCCTGAGTCTCCTGCATACAGGGAGTGGGACGACTTTATCAAACACTTCTTTAGGCAAGTCGTAAAGAGAGTACAGGAGAGACCAGAGCTGGTAGTAGAGATGCTGTTCAGCAAGATCCCTGCAACCATCTTCTTCCTCGAACACGGCTTTGATAAGGAGGTAAACACCCGAGCGCCACGAGCGCCAGCAGAGCTGGAAGTCAAACCTGGTATGGAGCTACCCGATCAGGTTGGTGTCGCTGTTGGTGTTCTTGTAAACCAGTCAAAGTCGGACCACCTCCGCTGGGTACGAGACGTACTCACATCAGCAGCTGAAGAGCGCAAGGCATGGGAGGAGGCAGCTGAAGCACAAAAGGCTTTAGTGACGGACGCGGAAGAGCGTCCAGAGGGCGAGGCAGTCCCCGAACCAGATGCCGAAACGTCGAAGCCACCGTCAATCTGTAAGTCCCACTCTGCTGCTACAAAGAAGTCTACTAATAAAATCTAGTCATCAAGCACGACACCGAAGAGCGCCGTATAGCGATGTTCAAAGACAACAAGCTACGACTACTTATGAATTTAGTCGGCTTCGAGAGACTAGGAGAACATCATGACCCAGACGCTGCATGGATTATTCCTTCATCACTCACATCAATACAACTACAAGAAGCCATCGATCTCATTCGGAAGTTCGAGTTCGACCCGCCGACATACGAAGACGGTAAAGCACCAGAAGATCTGCTCCGCAGCAAAGCCGCAGCAGCTCGTCGGCCTACCCGCCGGGCCGAGTTCGACGATGACTCCGACGGCATAGATCGCGACCTAGAAGAAGAGGATCACGGCGAATACGCCAAAGGCGGACCGACTACACGTGACGCAGACACTGATGTTCCTCGCAAAACACTGAAGCGACGGCGCCGACAGAAGACTCCCGTCGAGCTCGATGAAGAAGAACAAGACCGCCGAGCCGAAGCACGTCGCAAGAAGGAAATTGAGAAACAAGCTAAAACGTTGAGTACGATGTATGTCCATGACTCCGACGATGAGGACTGGGACGCTGAGAAGGATGCCGCGTTCTTTGCAAGAGAGCAGGCGATCCGTGAAGAGAATCTGAAGGTGTTCAAAAAGTCTCTGGTGTTGGGGACTGTGGAGCCGGCTGTTAGTGTGGGGAAGAAGAGGAAGGCTGATGCGACGGTTAAGAAAAGTAAGAGGAGCAAGAAGAAAGCGCTGTTTGAAGATAGTGATGATGATATGGAGGATGCAGAGAGTAGTCAAGCTGCATCTGTGACTGAGGATAATGAAGACGAGAACGAAGACGGAGAGGAAACGACAGATACACCGCTTTCGAGTCAGAATGCCAATGCTATGACGGCAGAGAGCGATACGGATACGCCTAGGAAACCAGCAAGTAGTTCAGCTAAGGCTGTGGACACTACAATGGCAGATGTAGATACGGATGACGATGAGGACGATGCACCCGTGGCGCGAAGAGCAGCACCACGAAATACA
Source organism: Alternaria arborescens (assembly GCF_004154835.1). Taxonomy (NCBI): domain Eukaryota; kingdom Fungi; phylum Ascomycota; class Dothideomycetes; order Pleosporales; family Pleosporaceae; genus Alternaria; species Alternaria arborescens. The sequence goes on along the minus strand of NW_021167928.1, from coordinate 59,436 downwards.
AGGGCAGGGTTTGTCATTGACAGTGACTCGGAGTAAGATACTACGTGGGGAAAAGGGGTTCACGGTATGATCTGGGATTCTAGGGCCGCATAGCGTGGTTGTTCCGTATTTGCTTTCTCTGTAGGCTTTGAATACCCATCATCTCTGTTGTTGACAATTCCATCTCGTCCCATACTATCACGACTTCCCAGGTTCCTGCTGTAGGCAAGAAGCAGATGGCTTCTATCGGCAGGAACATCCAGATCCCTGCCTTAAGTGCCAATTTACGAAGTCCGTGTATGTCTTGTAGGCAGTTCATACAAGGACATTACATATCTGTGCTTATCCATCATCGTCATTGTCCCCAGGAAACCCCACAACAGCCCTCCTTAGCCTAACCTCGCTGACTGCCCCATCAACCTCCCACGTGGCCTTGCACTCATACCGTCCCTCGAATCTAAGCCAGATGTCTCTTAGAAAGAACCTTGCCAGCACCCTGCTTTGATATAGCACAAACTTTTCGTCTGTCGGGTTAATGGTATTGTTTTCTTCTTCATTGTCTTTCTTTGGACCCTGCGTCCACTGCGGAGGTGAAGTTGGACCAGCTAAGAGTACCTTCCGAGGCGAGGACTCCAACGGCACGGTGGATTGTTGCGACTGGCATGATGACGGTGGCGGGAAGAATGGCGAAGGGACGGGGAAGGAAAAGGACGCGTTGTTTGGTATGAAGGTATCCCAAGCTGGTACTCCGTTTACAATGGGACTTGAGCCCGCGACGGGCGACGCAAAGGTTTCGTACCAGAGGCCTGTGGCGCTGAACGATGCTCTGACGTACAAGGTCCATGATAACGAGAAGCCTAGGTTACGGTAGGAACCAGCCTGATTGTCTCATTAGTCAGCTCAGTACTTACCGTGATGATGGAAGAGATGTTATTTGTAGGACTGGGAAAGGGAAATGGTCAACAGAGAAAAACTCACAATAACACTGTTCCCCATCCTCCTAATTACAAGAATATTCCCTGCAGTACTCCTGTCTACTTCCCTCCGATACACAAATTCGTCAACCCGTGGATCAAGAAATGCTTCTAAACAGTCTCTGTTCGTGTGACTGAGTATCGTAGCGACTGCGCTACAAAGACGCGGGTAAGCAGCTCCAACTAATGGATCCTGAGTATTGAAATACCGTTCCAGATCGATGACATGTGGAGCGCGGGCAAAACTCCCAGCTTGGTCATGGCGAAAGTATCGGGATCCAGACAGAAAAGTGGAGGCCACGACAGTATCATGGAGGTCTCCGGCAGGGTCTGAGTAGTACGTGTTGTCCAATTCCTCTAACTCGTCTCGCAGCTCTTCTTCATCGCACAGACGGGACTCTGCGGCGAGTCTGGCAGGGGAGAAAGGCAGGAGAGATGTGATGGTGCTGCTGAAGCGGGACAGTGTGCTAACATTTGTTGTCTTCTGCGGACTACATCGTCGCGGGTCTCTAAAGGAGGCTTTGTAAGTGGACGAGATGTGAATCGCGTCTATGTCTTCCCATTCCTTGTCGTCAGGTTCCCAGAGGGGCTTTTCCTTGAAGGGAGAGAGGTCGCGGGGACTGGTTAGCATGGTGATCTCACTCTATTGATCAGCGATTGTGGTTTGGGGTGTGAGAGATTGTATGGCAAGATGGAGGTCAGAAGAGAAAGGCGAGTTGAGGGAAAGCGTTGAGCTGCTAGGGTCACTGTCTGAGTCTTCTTGCGCAAACAATGGTGCGATCTCGGAGCCGTGCGTTGTTTGCGCTCCTCCAAAGTTGACTTCGGATGACGGCGACGGTGACAGTGTGGGTCGGGTTGAAAGTTGGTCCACCCAGCTGATTGTCCTATTCCGTCTAGTTGAAAGCTGTAACGATGGCATGATTGATGTGCTGTTGTCAGTGGGCATCAGTGCACCTCCATCAGCGATCGCGGAGGGTAATCCAGAGTGAAAAATAGGTGCCGAACCCGAAAGCACCTTTGAAGAACCTCCTGCCATGAACAATGGGGAGCTTGAAGACGATAGTGACCGCCTATGCTTTGGCGTGTGGGTGGTTTTATTCCCACTATCAGCTCTATCTTTGCTCTTACCCCGTGGTTTCTAACTCCAAAAGGAACTGAACAAGCCTCCACTACGACTGTTGCTCCATGAACGCGATGGCGTTGTCCCCAGAGTTGACTTGGAATAACCAGAGATGTCTGTGCCGAAGATAGACTTTGGTGACCGTGGAGGCGTTACTGGTGGAGTTGCTATGTGTACGGTGGTACCATCAGCATTTTAGCTATGGTTGGAGACATTTTTTGATATAATAATCTGTAAGTAGATGTCCGTAGGGCTAACATATATTTCACCAAACTCGTCCAGTGGTATCGTGTGTCATTTGATAAGGTTGTTAGCTGGTTCGGGAGCAAAGCATAGCGTGGTAGTCGGCGGAACGAACGTCTCGAGCATCTCCAAAACCCTAAACCGATTGAAGGCTCACGAGGCGTGTCTAGAAGCAGATCAGTCCATATCCAATAACGTCAACACCCATGTTTTGTCCTGCCAGCAGCTTCCATATGTCACATCCACATCCACTACTCAATGGGAGTTGGTAGATTTTCGATTCATTCAGGGAGAGAACCCAGACTTCTTGATATATCGTCGTAATCGTATCTCCCCCAGATCAACTCATCCCCATCCTCCGCTTCCGCAGCGCTAGCAAGAAACACTACGCCATCATATTGTCCATCCTCGTGAAGTCCGTATAGATGCCCATAGCTTTCGCAAAGAACTCCGGTAACCGAATGTAGAAAATGCCGCTTTCCCTTTTTCCCCGAGAGTTGTTTGCGGGCTTATCGCAGACGCCTGGCCTCACGCTCGGATTCGAGGAGGCAGAGAATGTCGTTCTCACGGACTATGGTACATTTATTAGTATTTTGGAGGGGTGCGCGGGGTAGGCAGAGAGTGCGTACCTGGGCCCTTGACGTTGCGGATGATGGAACGGGTCTGGTCGTTCATGAACTCGACACGGCACTGGGTGACACCACCACGGGAGCCTGTAATATATCCGTCAGCCTGCCATTCTCTCAAGTCACATTGCATCCTCCACGGTTCCTTGACTGCGCCCTTCCTCTTTCTCTTCTTCTTGTGGGGGGATTCGGAAATTCCGCGTACCGGTTCGGCCAAGGACACGGGTGACCTTGACGAGGTTGACGGGGGCCTTAGCAGAGTCCATTTTGTGCGATTGTGAATTTCGACGGGAGTCGGTTCGTTCGGTGTACGGAAGAGCTGGGTTGGGCGTTCGGGGATGGAGTCAAGCTGGCGATGGGTGAGCGTGAGGGCCGTCGGTGGGCAAATTTCCAATGTGCGCTAGCTAGGCGAGCAGGGGTCCGATACGCTAGTGCATGGCCCACTCACATCAGCGGCAATGTCAACACCAACACCAACATCACACCCTCATTTCGTGGTTCTCGGTATTCACGTATTCTGCGGTAGTTTCTAAGAGCTAGGGGCGATGCGCTCGACGCCTGGTAACTTGCACAAAGGCCATCGAAGCACCTAGAGGCCATTGCAATCATCCCGCCCACCAACCTTGGAGAGCACAACTCAACGACGAGCGCCAGAGCTAGGACTACAGTTTGAGCTTAAGGCACCCATTCTCCTTCATAATAGGAAACACAGTTTCATCTGCCAAGGAGGCTTCGTTATCCCAAGAAGCAATAGTTTCTGATGACAGTTTTCATTCCATTTATCTACTAAACATTATGAACAGACCACAGGCTACAAAGCGCCCAACCATGACAGCCATCACCACGGCAATTTGAGGAGGGCTAACCATGAGGACCGAGTGCATCCCTCCGACTACGAAATCGACCGTGTGTAGCGTCATAAAGACCATGAAAACGCTTCTTCTGTGCCTCGTCCCACAACTCGAAGTTGCCGCGAAGTACTTCAAGAGTCATGTCTAGACTCTCGCCGCGCATCCATACTTCCATACCAGACCATGAGTAGCACGTAGCGCCGATTCTGCAGCTTCAGTAGTTGTGCGTACCCGAATCGGCGGTCATGAAAATGGATAACGGATATCAAAATAATCTTTGTCGTAGCAGATCTCTCCTGGCGTCGTGATGGATATGGACACGGCAGTACAATTCGTTTTGTAACCGTCTCGGTTTTGATTCCTCAACATTAACAGGTGCTTGAAGGGATTACTTCCCCTCACATATTCGCATATGCCGCTGCATTGCTCCTCGGATATCTTCTGAACATCTTTTGAGACAATCTTGCCGACACAGGAAGAGAAGTGAACGCAGCAGTAGCAGTCACGGTCACTGTCTCCGTCTCCGTCAGAAACGCAGTCGCTGTTGTAGTCCGCGTAACGACACTGATATCAATAGCAGTACCAACGATGGACAGCATAAAAGGCTCGGGGCCCGCAACTTGGCGATGTGCCTCGTTTTCTCCGAGGCAGTATCCGAAGCCGGTTTGGCATCCCGCATAGCAGTATTCGGGTCTGTTACCACAGTATCCGTACTGGCTGCAGCAGACGCCGTGTTGAGAGCCGGTGCAAGTGTAACCCTCGATAGGTCCGCCTGTTCGACTTTCGTTAGTGAGATGTTGAAGAGGGAAGGGAAAGGGAGTTTAGCAGAAGACCTACATTCACCATTGGGCGAGATCTTGAGCTCTTTATAGGGAACAGCTGGAGGCGGCGGAGGAGGTTGGGTAAAGGGATCTGGAATGGCTTGGTGGACTGGTACGGAAGCACTTGAATCCTTTCCGAAGAAGGTCCTCTCGCCAGCTTTCTCGATGCCTGAAGTTATTCGTCAGTGTTTGTTCAGTATACTTCTTCCAATCTGTCATCAACTTACATGTCTCAAGGAAGAGATCAGCACCAGCCTTGCACACCCAACTTGGCTCACCAGGATATCCACCTTCCCTTTCATAAGCGTCGGTACATCCGGTGCTGTTACAACTCCCTGTCGGACATTCGCCTTGCGGCACTTCTGGAGTATGTAGGTACGCGTCAGGAACGTAAAGCTTGATGCCACCTTCAATAAGCGCTGCAAACATCGTCAGTCCACAGCCAACCATCAAGATTGATGAGAAGACAACTTACGGCAATACATCGCATTCTCAGGTCCAGCTTTCAAATCGCAATCCACAGCACTGAGATCATACCACATGAAACCCTTGCTCGGCTCCAAATGGTACTCAACTTGGATAATACCCGCCGGTGCCACCGCATAGTGATCCAGGTCCCGTATCTTGAGGCTCAATCCCCCACCTAGCGCCTCTGTATTCCGCATCTCGTGAACTACCGAGCCACCGCCGCCGGGAACCATTTGTCGGTAAGCGTTGCTACCGTCAATACCAGAGTCTCGGGGGCCGACTTGCCAGAAGAAGAGGGGGTAGGGGCAGTGGTTTATGAACTTTACGATGTTGTGGCCGGACACGACGGGGACGAAGAAAACCGGAACAAGACAGAGGAGAGAGATGAGGAAGGGCATGATGGGCTTCATGGTGGGTGGTTAGTAGTTGGTGGGTGGCGACCTACGGCTGAGAGAGCTTGTGATGGGCTGGGTTAGGGAGTGAGGGAAGTACTCCCAGTGAGCTTCAGTGTAGGCTGGAGGAAAGCCTGACGGAAACGTGAACAAAACCATGGAAGGCAGTAGATGCGATTTTATAGGAAGAACGATACACCACTTTCGCTGGGTCGTTCTCCGCTTGCGCTTTCTTGATATTTGTCAGGAATGATACTGCTTTACTGGAAGCAGCCTTGTCCACCTTCTCGAAATGGTGAAGAAACATCTATGGAGGTTAGACTGAGGGGTGGCATCGTGTGCAAAGCCCCAATAATGACTATCACAGCATCATGTTGGGTACTTGGCAAGGTATGCTCGTAATGCAGCACAGACGTATGCTCTTGTGGGGAAAGACCCTCTACCTTCTTCAGCGTAACATACATGGAGATTTGAAAGCGTTGATTACAACATGAACTCAAGATGGACGAGCAAGAATGGCTATCAAACGACAATGTTGGGAAGACTAAGATAAATCGCTGGTTTGGAATTATGTATTCGTAATGCAATGTCAACAGGGTCTACACCAGGGTCCTCTAACCAGACTCTAAGAGTTGAATCGCCGGTCTTGTGCTGTGTGCTCATAAGACCAGAATACTGACACCTGAACCGTGACTTACAATCATTTTCACTTCAATATATCGACGTATTTTCCAAACCAACGCCATTTCAATTTTTTCGATATATGCCTATCTATCGGGTATCATGTGTTGTTGCCAAAGCAATTTGAGTGAGGCTGCGAGAGAGAGAGAGAGAGAGAGAGAGAGAGAGAGAGAGAGAGAGAGAGAAACGTACTAGCAATGCCACCGTATTAAGAAACCCCCAAGCCTTACCCATACCATAGAATTACGGACCCTGTTCATAAACACCATGCAATGCGCTGTCCTTGTAAATGCAAAACCAATTTTCTGAAGAGACCTCAAAATCCCAACGCGACCCTCAAGGCTCGCAAGACAACTATGCTTGCGGAATCCTGGAGCGATCGCCACCCTTTGCGATCCATTCCTCCTTGATGAGCTTGTCCTGTTCCAAGTGCATGAGCTTGTATGCAGTGCGGATCGTTCCGTCGCTGACTTCGACTGCGAGACCAATCTCTTTCGGAGACTTGGGCTGGCCCATGAGATGGGAGACGAGGTAGAGACAGGCACCAGCGATGGACAGCGGCGAACGTCCAGCTGCGACTCCGTAATGGGCGACCTGGTCCGCGCATTCCTCTGCAACCATCTGTACCTGTGTTCCAAGGGCAAGTTTGGCGCAGGCACGGGGCATGAGACTCGCAGCGCTGGTGGCTGTGGTGCCGCCCTTCTGGTTGAGAAGGTTGACGGTGTCGATGACGGCACCGTTGCCTGCGACGGAGGGCCCGCTGTTCTGCGACTTTTGTATGAAGGCCTCGAGAACCTTGAATGTACGGCCGACTTCCTTCTTGCTGACGTTGGTCATCTTGAAGATCTCGCGGAAACTGCGCTGCTGGTCGTGCTTCCTACACGCGATGAAGATGCAGCCGGCAATAATAGCGTCTTGCGATTTGCCTTTGAACAATTTGGCGTCGTCGGTCATCTTGAACAGCATCTTGGCTGTCTCGGCGGTCGGGCGACTGATGTTTTGTGAGTCGCAGAGCGCCGAGATCTGTCCGTATGCGGCCTGCAACGCTTTGTTGACTTTATCATGGTTGCTCTTGTTGTGCGCGCGGCTCAGGTCGCGGACTCTCATACCACCGTCGCCAAAACCGATCTCCGTCTGGAGTTGAGAGCCATGAAGCAGCGGGTTCGCGGCGTCTCCGATACGCGAGGGATCGTCGTTTCCTTGATCTAGATGCAAGGCGCAACATTAGCATATGTCTCACTTGCATTTCCTACAAGCAGGCAAGTACTTGCCGTCGTTGGAGAAAGTGCGCCACTCAGAGCGCGTGTCTATAGTCCTCTCTGCAAGTACGCGACCGCAGGAACCGCAAATGGTGTCGCCGGCGCTGAACTCTTCAACTAGATTCGGAGGATTCTCCTTGCAGTCCGGGCAGATCATGGCAACGTTCAGGTCCTCCTGCCACTCGTCTTCTTTCACGGGCGCGGGCGCGGCTTCATAGACCTCGCCAGGCGACAGCAGGCGACCATCGGGAGCGTACGACATTGTTGCAGCAGTCTGGGGATCAGCTACGGATTTGTATTGGGTTCTAGCTATTGCGCGCGGTCGACCGACGACACTTGCAGACTGCTTCTGGGGCGGAGCAGGTTGAGTGAGTGTGGTGGTATGAGACAGGCTGCAGGACGGAGGAAAGACGTGACGGAGGGAAGGTTATAGTTGGAACTGCAGGCGGCCATTTGCTACTTGGCGCGCGCTAAACTGTTTGCGGTCGCGGCTCAAGCTGCGGCGGTCCACGGTTTTTCCCCAACATCGACCTTCACTGTAGCTCCCATTGCCAGCTTCCCCACGTCACCACACCTACACAATGATCGCGCAATCCATCAGGGCCTCGGTACGGTTTTGTTGCTGCTGGAATCTGGACACGTACTGACCCGCCACAGCGCCAGGCGCTTGTCCGAGTTGCCCGCCAGCAGCCTGCCTTTGTCGCTCGCCGCACTTTCATCACTCCCTCGGCCGTCCGATCAGGTGATTCATCCCAAGCGCTCACATACGGGACCGTACTGACCCAATTGGTACTCCAGCCGACCTAGTGCAGGACCTGTACCTCCGCGAGCTCAAGAACTACAAGGTTCCCGAAGTCAAGGCCGGCGACGCTGAGGGCCACGTCCAGAAGTTCACTGTCCCCAAGGCCCCCGCTTCCCCCGAGGAGACCGACATCGCGAACGAGCTCAAGGCATACGAAACACAGGCAGTCGACGTTGAGGGCGCCCAGGGCGAGGACGACGCTGTGCTGCCCCAGGAGGACTGGTTCGAGGAGGAGGACGAGAGCATTACCACCCCTGGAGCCACTCACTAGAGCGCTGCTGGGTGAGGGAAGCCATGTATTAAAATACTAGCGACTGTGCCAATACCATTGGGCGATGAACCCAACTGAACCTCAGCCATGTCCGGGAATATGTAAATCACGTGACGTGATATATGATCAACGTGGGGGTGCAGAGCATCCAAAACTGTGACTATTGATTGGTTCCGTGGGATGTTGAGCAGTTCAAGTCGTGACTATCGATGCTGGGTCCAGACGGACGAGTGCGTTGATCTAAAACAGCTGTTCTTTGGTGCCTCAGGACAAAGGTGCCCAAACTAAACTACTCATGGACGGGCATTCTTTTTGACTCGATATAGGCCGCGATCTACAAGTACATGAGACGTGGAAGTCATACAACTAGCCTGCTCAGGGTCTAACATCCGTGCTTTGTCGTGATGGACTGGGAACTAACACGGGTCCGCAGTTGTTGGAATATGTACTTTTTGTGCATGCGCATCACGTTTTGAGAAGCAAGCATCCCACCTTGGCAGTTGATCTGGCGTATGTTCAGGAGAGGAGGTAAAACACGTGAAGCATGTGCGGGGTGCCATGATCGTGATGAGGTTCTGGCAGGAGCTGGCTTACTTTTACGTGCCAGCCTGTAACGCTGTAAAAAGTGACTATTCTGTCGCATCTAGTCCCACCCAACTTCACACCTTCACTCATACGACGTGTCGCGTTTCTGACCGACTGATGCACATTGTTCCGAGAAGCGTCCATCGTACGCGGCTGGCAGTGGTGATCGCTACACATGCACATGCGAGTGCATCATCGACTGCAGCGACCGTGGCCCCTCAGATAAGCCGGTCTGCACAGTTGTCTGTCTGGCATGTCCCGCCCCGATAATGCTCTCATGTTCGGAACCTCGGACAAAGCACAGGATGCGCGTGGGGCTCAAGAGGCATCGCGGTTGGACTCTGCCGCAGTAGCTGCAAGCACGGTCGCCTATCTGCAACTACGGCTTTGCATACCGATGTCCTAGTGCGATGCGGACGATGGACTTTTTTTTGGTTGAGAGGTTTACCCTGAAGCACTAGCACCTGTCCACCAGTCGTTGGAATAGTCGACCAGCATTGCTCACCTCGTGCTTGTTCTAGTCATGATGGAAAGACGTCGGGACTGAAACGAGGCGGTAAGCGGCGGGGGTTTTTGCAATATACCCAGGTCATGGCCAGGAGATTGCAGCCATGAGAGATTGCAGTGTTCGCAGTTCACGTCAGGGAAAAACAAGTTCGTTCGCCGGGGGGCCCACTGCGCAGTAGACGCAGCCTGTCCCGACCATGTCTACGCGATGCATAGCTGGCACACCACCGGATCGCCACAGGACTTTGTCTGTGTGACGAAAGGCGTCATGCTGGCCGTGGATGGCGGGCTCCCTAAAACTCGTACCCAGCGTCAAAAGGTAAAGAAACGGCGCGGCGGGGGTCAGTAGACGAAAGGCAAATGATACCAAGAATACGCCCGTTTTTAATATAGAATTATCGCTCCGACGCGATCTGCACAGGCGAAAGCTGCGCATATGACCCCTGCTAGTCCCAGTTCGTCCGCCTGCGAAGCGTCAAAGTAATAGCTCTAACCTGCCCCCAGCGGCGTCAGCGAGTGCTGAATCTCAAACCTGAAGCCTTGCCAGTCGCTACTACCTCTTGTCCAACTACACCATTCGCTTTCGCACAAACTTCTCAGTCCCCGCACTCCAAGAGCGGCTTCTGTTCGCTCCCGGTACCACAGCCTCGTTTGTGACGTCTTCGCGTCCTTGACGCAACCCTACTGGACATTCGCCCGTTCACTGCCACTGCCTGCACAACGGCCCGCCTGACAGCACAACGCCGCACCCGTCCCAATTCAGCGCCATGAGCTCATAAACCTCGAAGTGTGTTGACCAAAAATAACAGCCGGCCCTTTACTGCGACTCTATCCCCCTGTTACCTCCAACTCCCGTCGCCATGCCCATCGCCGTTGCTCCGGCTCCGCGCGGCCACTACTCCCTCGCGAATGCCATTCGGGGCAGGAGTAGAGCCGCGTCAGAGGTCGGCCCGCAGCCTCCCCAGGAAACTCAGCGCGCCCAGCTACCCAAGGCCGCCTCGTACACGTACTTCCCCCAGGTCAAGGACATCAATACTGATGTGCCGGTGGTAGAACTCAGAGGCTCCGAAGACGATGTCGAAACTGGCAAGAGCGAAGAGCGAACCTCTGAGAGCAATTCAGGTGGATCGAGCCCCTCCTCAGAAGAGGCTCCGGACATAGCTGGTGTGGAAATGCCGCAACTCAGGCCCAACAATCTCTCGCGTCGTTCCTCGCGATTTCTCCCCTTCTCCAGCCGGAGCAGAGAACCGTCAGCTGAACGCAAGACGGATAAAAAGGCTGAACGCGGCCGGACCGATGCTGTGAAGAAGCAACAATCAGAGTCCCCGGCTGGCTCCCCGTCGCGCTCTCTCACCAACCTGCGGAGGAAGTCGTGGGTCATAAAAGAGCAGTCGGGGGATTCTTCGTCGCCTGTGAAAGAAAAGAAACTCAAGAAGAAGAGTGCCGCCGACAAGGAGCAGCCCGCTACTACTACTACTACCACTGCTGAGCCAAACAAGCGCAAGACACCAACGACTACAACCACAACCAGCATTCCAGAGGAGTCTGAAGCGAGAGACGTCGTGAAAGAAGACATTCCACCGCCAGCGCCTCTCAACAAGAAGAACAAGCGCCTTAGCGGTCTCTTTGCCAATTCGAGCAGTGCCTCCAACTTGCCTTCTGTACCCAAGTCCTTCTCGACAGAAAAGCTTCCACACTACCCGCAAAACCACAATCCAGTCAGCCCGACCCACGTTGTTCCGCCGCTACCACGCAACGTATCCGCGGAAAAGCTCAAGGGTGTCAAGACGGAGCCTCGCAAGAAAGATGAGCTATGGACCGCGTTCAGGACCCTCGACGCAGATCTGCGCAAGCATGACTCCCTATTCTCGATAGCGAAGTAATAGCTAACAGATGACAGATTCCAATCCAAGTCCAGTTCGCTGAAAGCAAACGTCGTCCGGACCACCCTCCTGCCTTTTCTCCGCCAATATACCGCACACCCTTCAAACCACAAGCTCCGGCCAGAAGACCTCGATCGACGCGTCAACATCCTCAACGGATGGTGGACCGGCCTCTTGGAACTTGTTGCAGGGCGGAACAATCAGTCGATATCTGGCACAGATCGTCCAGTCATTTTGGAAGGAATCGCGGCCATCATGGAGAGACCCGAATGGAGACTTTACCCGTCTCCTTTCTGTGCTCTTGCAGACCGCGAAGAGACGTTGACCACGTCTACAACCGGCTCTGCTTCGTCTAGCCAATCCGACTTCCTCGCCGAATCCGTTTACCACAACGTTCGAAATATATTTACGCAGAACCTGCAATCTCAGATGTCTTTCGTTGTAGAGAAAATGTCGTTACGGAACGCTGCAGCTAGCCTGGTCACCTTTTGTGGAAAGACGTGCGCATATGCTTTTTGCTTCTGCCCAGGCGTCGCCGATGTGTTGGTGCGCCTGTGGAGTCCCTCACTCGACATGATGAAGCGGGTCATAGAGGAGTCTGGTGTCTCTAAGCTAGACCGACTGGATGATGTCTCGGATCGAGTTGTGGCTGCTTTCCCTCCCATGCTTCATTCCTTGAAGTTGCTCTCGCTCAACCGACTCTTACGCCAGTTGCACAAGCCTGTGTTGCCCCCACTCGCCATGGCGAATCTTGACTGGTATGGGCTTTGGACCAAGCGCTGGTCTGGCGCTGAAAGTGATCTTTTCTATGTATTTGTCAAGCATTTCCATATTCTAGTCAGCGAATTCCTGCCTGTTGAGCCCAGTCAAGCGGAGCGCATCTGCGTGCCAGGACTCATCATGGTACATGCCCAGATATTGGTCAACCTTGATGCGACAATCAACAGGAATACCGCGCCGCAACAGCCAGTGGAGGATCCATCGAGGGCAGCAGACATCACGTTCGATGATGTTCTAGAACCCGACGCTTCTGCCTCAAACATCGCCCTCCCACCCGCGAATGCTACCCGAATGATGCAGGAGAATCGACTTATCATGCTAATACGGGATTTCCTTTCCGAGCGGAACTCGCATCTTCATATTGCCAGGCGTATGTTTGCCGACAGTTTTGCCCGTCTCCTCCAGGCGCAGGCGCGTAAAATTTCCATCTACGACAACAGTGCCTGTTACACTCTTTGTGACTTTCTCGAAGAGGCTCTCATTATCATGGTCCGCTACGAACAGCACGATAGCGATCAACACGCGGTAATGGATTGGCCATTCTGGCTTACCGTCTTCAAGGCAATGGCCGCCAGTCATAACACAGCTACAGAAATCAAACTGTACGCATTCCTCTACAGCAGCTGGTGCACGCTGTGTATGGACGAGCGAAGAAAGAGTGGATTGTGCCTTGACTTCCTTCTGGAACCCGCTTTCTTTGAAAGCCGGTTCAACCACTGGTGCCCTATGGTACGGTCTTACTTTATGCGACTGATCTGCTGGCGGGTTGCGCGTTACGATGGAAATGAGACCGATGTTGAAGTGTACGTATTCTTGACGCTTGACAAGGATAGCGAATACTAACAATGATATAGTGCCATAAAACGAGCTTTGAGTGACCGTCTCCGGTCTATCTGGTCTCACTACCTCTGGCTTCAAGAAGAAGCTGAGCGTAAGCAGATCATCTACCCGTCGACCCAGGCATGCAATCCTGCACCAGGCCGACGTTTCCTAATCATACGTAATGATAATCCTGTTGTGGCCAATAACGGCCCGTTCCTTTCGTTTGACGGCGTCGTACAAAACCCTAATCAACGAAAGCCAACTCCGACCAGCACCACTATCCCGGAAGCTGAGATCCGACCAGCCTCCGCCGTGTCTGCCGATTCAAGCGACTTTCCTGACGAGGAGTCCGGCAAGGGCAAGTGGAACATTTTGCGAAGTCTCATGGGAGGCAGCTCGAAGCAGACCGTGAAGGCGAAGAGCCCTGCACCATCCATTAAAGAAAAGGAGAATTCGAGCAAGACATCATCCCCTGCCAAGTCCACGACCGAAGCACTTGCCAACACCGCATTGGCATCCGTTCCCGCCCCCGTATCCATTCCCACACAACCACCACCCTCTACCCACCGCACCTACAACTTCCGCTTCTCCCTCGAATGGGTCGACAAGCGCTTTGGTACCTACCACAACATGCGTCTTCAACCCCCCAAACTGCCTGCTCCCGCCCAATCCCTTCTTCAACAAAAGGGGATCAATACAGAGCCTGTGCTGGCTACGCCTCCAATTGGTGCGGCGGTTACGTCAAGTACGTATGCTGGAAGAGCACTGGCGGAATGGACGTTTGTTAGTCACGAATGCCAGAACTTCTTCGATAGGAGAAAGAATGAAGGCGTGCCGACCAACAGGCAGGTCGAGACGCCTACGCTTAATGTTGAGGCTTTCAGGAGGCCGGGTTAGGGTGTATGAGGAGAAGAGGGCTGAGGAGGAGTAAGGCAGGCGAAGCAACAACATTCACTTCAGGAACGAGTATATACTTTCGGCTGGCTCGATACCGACACACAAACACACACGCACACACAGACTTTGACGATTTGCATACGGACTGCTCGAAAGCGGAGCATCCCCTGGCGGCGTTTCTTTTCACATCAATTCGAGGCACATCGAGCACCATTCTCTCTCTCTTGTTTACCCCGTCATCTGGCATGCATGGCAGTGCGCTTCTTGCATTGCCTTACTTTTCTTATTCATTACTTCCTCTCTCTTTGGGTTGTTTGTAAACTTGGCGTGGGCGTATGTGTAAGAGCGAGCAATGGATATATTATACACTTTTTGAGGGCCGCGGAAGCTGGCTGGCTGGTTGGATATTAGATATATGAATTGTATTGTCTTTTTCTTCCTTCATCTTTTCGTCTGTGTCATACGTGTCTACGCGGAAAGAAAAATGAAGTTGCGCACGAACGACATGTTGCTTGTAGATGGGTATCGTACATCCAGTGCGCCTGATTCTACCCTGGGGAAAGTAACTCCGGTGACTCCCTGGCCTTATACCCTATATTCCCTTCCCATGTGTGGTTCACTTGTATATGACAGCCAGAACGATAGCGACGAGTATTCCAGCAACGGTAGCGACGAGTGTGATAACAGCGATGGCGATTGTTATCAATGTGAAGTTCGTCACGATGTAGGCATGTAATGTCTGGTCGTCAGGCCTAGGCGGAAAGGCTATGGCTCTCAAGGGCGTCGTTTGGCTGTCGTTGTTGCTAGGAGATATGGAGTTGAATGATGGTACGTGATGGGTGGGTAGTTCAGTGTCAGTATTGATCGATTGAGTAGGTGTAGAGTTGCTAAGTTGTCCGGCTGCAGTGGAAGTGGGGGAAGACATAGCAATGCGATGCGGTGCTTGGTCCGACTAGAACGGGTTAGCGTGGTGCTGCTGCAGCTACTTGAAAAGTACGTACAACAACTGAGATGAAGTGTAGTCAAACAATGGATTAGCGAAAGCCCTGAGGTATGATGGACAATGTGGTCTATCTGGAGACGGGGCAGGAAAACAAGAGATATATGCCATCCTCGAATTCAAGTGTGCATTCTGTCTGTTGAGGCGCAGCAGGTAAGTCCGGGGAAGTCAAGCCAGGTCAAGCTAAATCATAGCGTTTTCGCTGACCATCTTGGTGCGGCATTGGTGGAAGAGCATGCATGTATTATTCTACTATCCCCAAAAGGTTATCTAGGTAGCGATACCAAAGGGGGAATTGCTCTGGGATTGGTCCATGGCTGTGGCTACTACAGGGCGGCTGCTACCGTAGCGAATGAAAGAAGCGCAGGCACGTCCGACCACCATAATTCTTGGCACCCATATTCGTTGCCACCTCAAGACAGTCTGCGTCATCCGATCACATCTACTCAAGATCCGAGAGTTAGGGTCACCTCAGCGGCAGAAAGTAATCCTTTTGCTCCTGCAGTCCATCTTTGTTTAGTAGCTCATGTCTGTTGACTTGCTAGCACCCGTTATGGCCGAAGATCGGCGCTTCTGATTCGTCGCACCTAGCAATTCATCGCTGCCGTAATCCTTTTGTTACTTTTCGTAGCATGACTTACATAGACACAGTATCTAATCATTGATCATGGAACCCTTTATCGCCCTCAAGATAGGCAGTCCATCGATGTTCTCTTGCATCTCATCGATACTCCTCACATGATGCCCAATGAATCCTGCCATAACCGCGCGATTTAGCAACCGTGATCCTCAGCGCGATCACATTTGACTGTTGATTGTAATGAAGAGTGCCACTCTGTGTGTCCGCTGTCAAAGTCTGTGTGCAGCCTCTTTGGCCATTTTTTCAACAAAGCTTTCACTGAAGGTCTTTCTAGTCTATCTTGACGACAAACTCGTCAATTGCATTCCACGAGTGCTTTAAATATACCTTTTACACCTGTATAGTATCTGCTGAACAAACAATTGCGCAAAGAACCTATGATATTGCCTATCAACTCGAACTGCCTCCTCTATGTAGCCCACTTCACAGCAACATCCAATAGCAGTGCCAACGACTCGACAGGGGCATATTCTACGACATAACTGAACCATGTCTTCTTCTCATCAGGTACGACTGCCAAGTTATGGGTACTCGACAGTGTTGTTTGGATGTTAGGAGGATGATAGTTAAATGCAGGAGATCGAGTGTGGGCGGTTGGTGGGAGGACAGGCGTGGGTAATGTAGCGTTGACGTTAGCCTGTTGAGGAAGTGGATCGCCAAACAGCTCAGCTAATTCAATGCCCTCATCAACTCGGTCGGTTGTAGTGGTAGTGGTGGTAGTAGAGAACATGTTGATGCGATGCTTGATTTGACTACAAAGTGTTAGTGTGGTGCTATCGCGGCCCTAATTGGAGGCCAAACCCCATACGGTCGTGCTCGTCGATGCTAGTGAACTGCCCCAACCTCACACAGTATACCTAACAACGACACTCAACGAAAACTTAAAAGAGCTACCTTTTTGTCAAACTCCTCACCTTGTCTTTCTCAGAGTCTCTGCCTGGCACTCAGGTATTTAATCCTTTGAGGTGTGCCCTTATGTCAATGCGATTGGGCATATGGAGGCGCTAGCCTCCCCCGAGTTGCACGCCTGCATGAACACAGCCCAGCTGTTGCGATAAATGCTGATTGTCGGTCACCAGAACGTAGACCAGCTACAACGTCAGAAAACATTAGTTGGCAGAGAACTATTTCGAAAACCTTTAATTGCTGGAGACTTGCGCTTCCACTTTGTCGCGGCTAGCACCTTACCGATGGTCTCTTACGTCATGGTCCGCAAATCCATACAACAACTGCGCGAATCCGCAGCTGACATCAACAACAACAACAACAGCTGTGCGTGACTGGGATGGCGAAGGTGCTGAATTTAGTGATGCAAAACTATCCTGCCTCCTTGGCGGATGTTGTTCGTTGCGCCTGGACAAACCCTAACCTTTGATCGCAAACCCATCTCAGCACTGATTGCTCTGGTGGTTATCGGTTGTGAGAGTAGAGATGTTGTCTTCGTGCTTGCCGGGGCCTAAGGTTCTTGTGAATTGTTCGAAGTTGTGGAACATAACTTTTTCTGGTATATCCCGAGACCTCTGCTTTCAAATCACCCTTTCAAATTTTCCCTACCTCAACGCACAACCCTCTCTTCGTTGGAAGGGATTACCACTTTCAAATCCAACGACCGTATGAAGCCTCTCTTATGTCCGGTTTTCACGATTCCCGCTTTCCGCAGTCCGTTCGCCGTGCTCCATGTCGTATTTGAAATACTATTCGGAACGTCATTTGAACAATCCTGAAGGATTCGCGGTCGGGTCGATCAAGGCTAATAAGGTGCACTTAGCTCCGCGAAACTGCCTCTGCCTGGTTGCATGCCCCGACAAGGATAAAAGCAAGGGTGGGTAAGGTAGCCGAGGGAAGTACCACGTAAGCATTCATTGCCATATAGCATTGAAAGCCTTGCTTATAGAAGCAAGGCCACCCGCGCATCCTAGAAGAGTTGAGTTTTGCTGTTGGACGCGTACCTCGGCTTTCCAGCCGCGTAGCATCGTGTATACAAGAAGTGCTCTTGTGAGCAAATCGGCCGGACGTTGCGCCCTTTGGATTGCGATTACAGGGTCATGATGCAGTATCTGGTAAGGTGATAGCCTCGTTATGCAAGGACGTCGCTTCGGATGTGTTCGGTCCGAATCAACTTTACTATCTCATTATATATGAAAGAATCTAAGACATTCGTGAGTAAAGCGATTATGGAGGATGAAATCAAACTGCGGCAGTTGGAAAGGAGTTTAAAGTTAAGGGTCAAAACAGGATGCGACACTTGCCGGTAAGTGGCTCCACATCAATCACTCACCAGACATGCGCCAGCTACTTACTGGTTATTAGAAAGCGACGCATAAAATGCGACGAAGCAAAACCGTGTAATTAACCAAATATCGCAAATCAGCTGGGATGGAATTGAGGGCTAACGACCACCAGCATGTTACAGATGCACAAGAGCCAACCGAACATGCGGTGGTTACAGAGATACATCCCCACATGATTCCACGTCTCCAGCCACCGCAGCCGCATACCGCAATTCTTCTTTCCTCGCTATTCCCCAGCGCCAACAACAACAACAGCAACCGCGCCGTCAGTCAACTATCTCCAGAAGCCCCTCAACAAGTCTCAGCCCAGAACCTCTCGAGAATCGCTCATTCCACTACTTTCAAACCTACACCCTGCCACGTTGGACTGAGTTCTTTGACTCGCACCTATGGTGTCAGACGGTGCTCCAGTTGACCCATGAGGAACCTGCTGTGAAACACGGAATCCTGGCGTTGAGCTGTTTGCATGAGAGGCTTGAGAGTGGTAGAGCCACCGCCACCAGTTCGCCAACTACTGATGGTAGTATACCCCGTGATGCAGCGCTCGTACAGTACATACGCGCAGTGCGGTATTCAAACGAACTCCTTTCTTCGTTTCAAGAGGATGGAAATGGTGGTGATCGTAGTAAGAATGGGTTTGTCATCGAGAAGACATTGATACTTTGTATCATTTTTACCTGTTTCGAGAATCTATCTGGAAACTATAGGGCGGCTAATATGCATCTCCGCAACGGCCTTCGTATTCTTCACCAATACTGTCTACCTTCCCCCTCTGGTTCATCCGACTCATCAACAAGTCAAACCTCCATTCAATATGCTATCGCCAAGGTCCTCCATCGTTTCGACTTTCAAACCATGATCTTTTCCGATGACACGTCCCCATATGAATGGTGGTTGGATACCGCACCAGAAATCCCGACGATCTCATCACCAGAGGATGGTTACAAGGACAATGAGGCGGCAAGAGACGACCTAGTTGAGTTGAGTCGGTGTCTGCTATGGACTTCGGGGAATCTAGATAAGGAACCAAGGGTCACGGGGAAGAAGGACTTTAGGAAAATGTATGAAGGGGCGATAAGAGCATTGGTGGTGTGGCAGCACAAATTTGGGCTTTTTGACAGGAAGCATAGGAAAAGTACTGGAAGAGATACAGGAAGGGAAAAGGGGGACGAAGGGAGAGCGACGGATGGTGGGACTTTACTCCGGATCTATGCTATCATGATGCGGGCGATCGTTGCAGCAGGAGCGGGTTTCACAAGTGAGATGGTGTGGGATGCCTATATCGGGGACTTCAGGGAGGCTGTCGAGCTCGCGGAGACGTTGCCTATGCTTCAGCCTCAACCTCAACCACCTGCATTACCATCGCCGCCAAAATCACCGCCCTTACCCCACCTGACGATAACCTTCCATTCCAACACCACCTACCCAGTCTCCAACCATACTTCCTACCCCCACTCCTTCACATCCCGCCTTGCACCTCAGATTATCTCTCCATCCTTCGAACTCTCTCCCATGGTGCCCCTCTTTCTCATCGCAACGCGCTGCCGGAATCCGCTCGTCCGTCGGCGCGCCTTAGCTCTTCTGCTCAACTACCGACGACGCGAGGGTGTTTGGGATTCACTGGCTGCGGGTATGATTGCTGCCCAGGTGCTGAAACAAGAAGAAGGAATATTGGATGCGGAGTTGAGCGAGGGAAATTGGCTGAGTATGGGGAGGGTAGAGAAAGCGGACGACATAACGGAGAAAAGGAGGCTAGGAAATCTACTCGTGAGAGTGGAGATGAAGGATGGTGGTGCTGGGGCTATTCAAGTAAGTTGTTTTGTGTTGTGACGAGTTTATGTGGGATGGAGGCTAATTTGGTGCTACAGATGAGGTATGATAAGGGTGATGAAGAGAAGTTGAAGGCTGGGAGGACATTTGTAGGTACGGGGGAAGCTATATATGGGGGGGACATTTTGTGTCAGTAAACCTTGACACAACTCATGCGAATATGAGATGTTTTTCTAACGAGCTTTTGATAGTCTGTGCGAACAGAGGAACTGCGCCAAGAAGCCACTGGGTTTGACGACGAACCGGGAGCGAAGATACCGTCTTGGAGTAGTGATGAAAGGATGGATGGTGCTCTGTGCGATGTCAAGTTTACATGAGGTAGTGGAATGAGTGGTAATGGAAAGACTATACCAGAGACGAGGAAGACATCACATCGATGTGAAGAAGCAATGGAATGAAGCGATGATGTAAAGAGGTAGAAGACTTTTAGAATTCATCGTAATCTATAAAAGAAACCAAGAATCCGTGGACTCAATTGTTCGTAAAATCTATAAAGTGGTGCTAGCTTCGCTATGCAAGGATATAAAACCCATAAACGCCAGAGAAATGCTTATCTACAACAAAGGAAAAAAGCCCTTCGTATCAATCGTTTGATGTTCCCAATCCACGCTTAAGCGATGGCAGAAGAGCCACCCTCAGCCATAACAGGGTTGATCTTCTCGTCAAATTTGAACTTGAAGTCCTGGCCGAGCTCCTTCTTCATGGCAGTGGTGACAGCCTCGAAGACGTTCTTGAAGACACCGAAAGAAGCAGGGTTGTTCTCGTCGTTGTCACCACCCTGGAAGACACCAGTGCGGACAAGGCAAGTGTTCCAGCCGTACATGTTACCACCGACGATATCGGAAGCAGGGTTGTCACCAATCATGTAGATGTTGGCGGGCAGCTTCTCGTCGTTGTGGATGGTCTCCATCCAGGAAGCGATGACCTCGTCGGCGTACTTGTAGGTAGCCAATTCAGGCTTACCGTAGACAACACGCTCGAGTTCAACACCGGTGAGCGACTTGTACATGGCCTCGAGACCAATGCGGAAGGCTCCCTGGGACATACGGGGGAAGGGGTGCTCAGTAGGGCACAGCATGTCACCCTGAGAGAAGTAGATGGGGATGCGCTGGGAGACGGGGTCCGCAGCACGGGTTCCGAACTTGCCGTTCTCAGACTGGAGAAGGTCCATGATGATTTGGATGTCGGTGGCGTAGTCGCGGCTGTCAGAGAAGACCATGATGGCTTCAATGTTGACCTTGCTGAAGTCGCGAGGGCGGGAAGTCGCACGCTCCTCATCGGTGAAGACACGGTAAGGGGCGATGGTAGGGTCCCAAGCAATGATGTCGTTGGGGACAACAATGTCTTGGAAGCCGTATTGCTCGGCGACCTCACGGCACTTGTAGCCCTCTCCACCGACAACGAGGACGGTCTTGTAGTACTCGGACAAGGCACGCATGGGAGTGTGCGACTGGATGAACTGCTCGGTCGAGATGGGGTTGTGGAGAATCTTGGAGAGCTGGTCAACACGGGCTTGCTCGGGCTTACCAGATCCGTTGGTAAGGAAGATGTGGGGGATCTTGATGCCGAGCTCGTTGTCTCCGTTCAAGATCTCGAGGACGCGCTGACCCTCGGGGATGAGACGGTCACCGTGGACAAGGACACCGTCAATGTCGAAGACGAAGGCCATGTCCTTAGCGGCACGAACCTTCTCGCCAGCGAGGTCTTGGAGCTGAGCAGCGATGATGTCGCGGGATGGCTGGATCGGGGGCATGCCAGGGCGGACGGCAGCACCACGGCCATCGGGGTAGTGAACGGATGAGAGACGTGATTGCCTCTTGGAACGGGGGATGGGCAATGAGGTACCGAATGAGTTGCGGGATCCTCTCCTCTCCTTCATGGAAGGCTGGAGGGAGAGGTTGTGCATGTAGCCAGTGGTGTCGGCCATGGCACTTCGGGTTGCTGGTACTTCGACAGCGTTCTCAGTGCCATCTTCGTTGTCAATGGGGATTGGGACCTGGGTGTTGGACTTGGTCTGAGTGAGAGGAACCTCGTTCTCTTGGACGGAGGGAGACATGATGGCGGTTGTAATTGAAGTTTGATATAAGAATGGGGTATCAAATCAAGAAGGTAGTAATAGTAGTATCAAGCTTCACAGAAGCTATGAGTGACAGTAGATGTGGAGTTGTGTGATGATGAATGAGCAGTATCAGGGTCCTGGGGGAGGGGCTCTATATATCACATCACCCGATAGGTAGCGACTGCCATAAACCCCAGATGCCATCATCATTCGCCAATCTCTTCTAGAAAGTTTCGCAGGAGCTTTTCGCTATCCCGATTCAGGCCGGCCACACCAACCACGTTCTGGCACTGTGAGCGTTCAACAAGTACCTCTGTACCCACAGTGCGACATCATTACCATGCGGAAGTGGCCGTGCATGGCAACACTAGTGGAGAAGTTTGCTGAACCAGAGAATGTGTAGGATACCGTCATCGCCGTATTATCGCCGAAAACTGGGGACCGATAGCAGCGTAGTGCTGTGAGTCGCCACAACACCTAAAAACAGCGTTGTATACCTCTCGCCGATGCCGTCGAAGCTTAGCGCAGAGCCTCATTTGACCGGACGCAGAGCGCGGCCGGAAGATAAGGCACGGTACACCGCCTGTCAGAGGTGGTTGGCGTGCATATGCGACATGTGGGAAAGATTGTAGCAGGATGTGTAGACGGTACAGGCAGCTTGCACAGACACGGCGTTACTTCCCAGCAGTTCCTGGTAGTGACGAGCAGTGGGTGGGGCGAGGTAACCGCGGCTCGCCGAATTAGGGCGAAGGCAGCTAGCGATCTGCTTAAACGAGTGGCTGACAACGGCAGAGCCGCACGACTATTGGGACTACATCGTTCCACATTTCCTTGCGAATGAAGTTGAAGTCGGCAAAACTTCCGCGCCAGAAATTAAAATGGCTTCGCTCGGCCCGTGCTGTGGACCCTGAATCCACAACCGACGTCATTGTTGATGACGAGGGCCAACACCAGAGGGCCAACGTGAAACTGTTGGATGGGACTATTATGGAGTTTTTTCGCAATGGGACCGATGCCTGCGAGATGCCTCTGCGATCGGAATCTCTCGGTGTGAGGTCACGGCCGGCAGAGCTTCATTGTTGGGCATGGTCGATGATGAAACCTTGAAGAAAGAAATTTCAGACGGACCAAGGTTACGCTGGATATATGTAGCACAATAGTCCCAGCACGCGCTGTTGCCGCAGAATAAACCATCTCCAAATCATTTGACACCTTTCATTGTTTTGAACCTACATCACATTTCCACATCTCAAGCATCACGACACCGCAATCATGGCTCCCCTCGCGAACCAGAAGTCCTTCAAGCTGTCCAATGGCGTCATCATGCCAGCCGTCGGATTCGGCACCTTTGCCAGCGAAGGCGCATCTGGCGAGACGTACGCTGCCGTAACCACAGCGCTCAAGACGGGCTACCGCCATCTCGACTGCGCGTGGTTCTACCAGAACGAAGGCGAAGTCGGCGACGCCGTCCGCGATTTCCTCAAGGAGAACCCCAACGTCACACGCAAGGACCTTTTCATCTGCACAAAAGTATGGAACCACCTGCACGAGCCCGAGGAGGTCAAGTGGAGTTTCGAGTCGAGTCTGAAGAACTTGGGCGTTGACTACATCGACGCATTCCTCGTCCACTGGCCCATTGCTGCAGAGAGCGATGACAACCACCAGCCCAAGTTGGGTGCTGATGGCAAGTACATCATCAAGAAGGAGCTCACAGAGAACCCAGAGCCCACATGGCGCGCCATGGAGGAGATCTACAACTCCGGCAAGGCCAAGGCGATCGGAGTTTCCAACTGGACCATCCCCGGCCTGAAGAAGCTGCTTCAGATCGCGAAGGTCAAGCCCACGATCAACCAGATCGAAGTACACCCTTTCCTTCCCAACACAGACCTCGTCAAGTACTGCCAGGAAAACGACATCCTCGTCGCCGCCTACTCGCCGCTCGGCTCCCAGAACCAAGTTCCCAGCACGGGCGAGAAGGTCCGCACCAACCCCAAGCTCAACGAAGTTGCCGAGCGAAGCGGTCACGACCTTGCGCAAGTCCTGCTCGCATGGGGTCTTCAGCGCGGCTACGTTGTCCTGCCCAAGAGCTCCACGCCCAAGCGCATCGAGAGCAACTGGCTCATCCCCGAGCTCAGCAAGGCCGATTTTGACGCCGTCGAGGAAGTCGCCAAGGGACGGCACACACGTTTTGTCAACATGAAGGACACTTTCGGCTACGATGTCTGGCCAGAGGAGACCGACGGTGGTGAGCTCAAGGCATAGAGCGGGGCAATGAGATCACGATGACACGACATGTTCGATTTCGATTTTTGTTTCTTTTTAGCGATACCAAAAGTCAATCGGAGGCTTAATTAGATTAGCTCGTAGAGCAATGGAATCGATCGTGAGAGATCGTGAGATTTATTATATCATGTTTGCATAGCATTGCGCACATCGTGTTCGCAGATCTTGTGCTCGCGTGGTATGACGCCTGCCCAGCAACGGCGTCTCCCCGCACGCCCAGGCCACCGGTGCACTACCATCAGGCCTATACACAAGGATTCGTGAATACGACACATCCTCCCAAAAACAACTGCGATCCTGCCGCAGTTGCATACAATTTTTAAAATAGTGTGTAGAAAACCGTTCAAGTTAAGACCAGGCGATCCAGTAGTTCCAGATTCCTCCTCTCTCTATGTTTCCTCTCCTCTTCTGCTGTTTGCTGCTGCACGATCGCTTGTTTCGGTAGAACTATCTCAGGGAAGTGCTCTTTTGTGAACTCCATAACGCTCTGCGCTTCCGCAAAATTCTCTTGTTCCATCAGCTGCCGGGCTACCCCTAGGCAAAGCTGAACCAGGAAATTCCGTCGACCCCGAGATGCGTTTACGTATTTGATAGCGCCAGCAGGATCCTGGATGAATTTGAGGCCAGGTTTTGCGCTAGGTTGGGTAGGGTAATGCAGTGAGAGCATGGACTGGACCGCTCGACTCCAGTCTCCAAACCAGTGGATTGATGACAGCAGAAATTTCTGGTATAATAACGGCGCTATTGAATGGTCGGGATTGGAAATGATCAGATTTACAAGATGACCACCTGCAGGCCTTAGCACGTCATAAGCTGCTTCGTATCCTGCGTTCTCGAGCAGGCGGAACGCTTGCATGAAAACATTCATACTGCTAGTAACGTCTTTATTGTCCGCTGAGAGTACAACCATCTTGGCCAGGAGTTGTTGTTTGAAAGTTGCTACTCGTGCGACATCTAGTCCGGTGTCTTTTGCGCGTTGTTCATTTGGTCGAATGAACCAGCGCCAGAGTGCTGTGGTCTCTCCCTCGGCTAGTTGTAGAGCCACCAATCTGTTTAGAAATTTGGTGCTGCGCCTATGATATTGACTGATCGACATGTCGAGAAACTCCTTTGAGTTTTCCAAGTTGCTGGTTTTGAGCCATTCTGCGAGTACAGTTGCTGGTGATCTTCCGTTCTCAAGTCTCAAGGGACTTGGGTTCGTGGTCTTCTCGAGGTACTCGAGACATACGGCAGCCTTTGGCAAAGTGGCAGAACCTGCGGCGATCTCATCGACGAACCAAGCCATGGGGTCTCTCATGATATCGATGGCAGCCGGTCCTGACCCTCTCCGACGGGGCTTCACGGCGAGAAGAGGGTTGTTCAAGATGGTGTCGATGTGCTGAGTTGCTGAATCGTACGACGACGTCTGGCGGTTTGGAGAGGAATTGCGTCGGCCATGGCTGGTGGTCAACTCTCGTGCCGGTTTCCTCTGGCTGCTCTCGGAGGGGGCGAGGGGGTGGGCGTGGTCGAGATGGGTACGGAAGGAGTTGGTCAGCAAGTTGAGGAGTTGCTGCGACTCTCGTGGCGACAGGGGGAGCTGAGGATGGATCTTAGAGGCGAGAGTGCTCAGCACGCGTTTGCCGGCGGAAGACTGCATGGCTTCGTGTTGGTGTTGGGGTGTCTGGGCGGGTGGAGTGAGGCGGATGACGAGGGTGGACCAGGCGGTTCGGGAAGGTGCCGCCTTATGCGCACGTGACGGGGTTAACGCGCGCATCATGGCAGGCTGGGACGAGACGCTCCAGCTATTCGTAGATCAATTGACCTTCAGCCCTCACCTTACTTCTGCATAAACGACAGCCTGCCTCAGCCCCAGTCAACGCGACCCTGCCGCGTCCTCAGCCATTGGAAGCTCTAGCGCCAAGCCGACGTGGTCGCTTCCCTTTAGCTGTTTCCCCAACTTTACTCCTCCCTCTACATCATCACCTCGCCTGCCCACCAATCCGCCCACACAAACACACACACCTAAGTCCCCCGCGGCTTGCCCACACATCACACAGATCCAATGTCTGAAGCACCATCTCGGCCTGCGCGAGGCAGGAGCTCTGCCCGCGGCGGCAGGGCATCATACGGCTCTCGAGGCCCCAGAAAGACCAACGGCGACAGCGCATCCTCCAACATTGACACATCAGCAGACCAAGGCGAACTTGGAGAGCTTAAGAAGCGCTACCAGTCACAGCTATCCACACTCAAGGAGCTATTCCCCGACTGGACCGACGCCGATCTCGTCCTCGCAATCGAAGAATCTGACGGTGACCTGCAGACCACCATCGAGAAGATCAGTGAGGGTAAGCGCGACCCTCCCACGTGCCCTGCGCCTGCATCACGTAATTTGTACACACGACGGGCACAAGGCTAATGCACTACAGGCGCCGTCTCGCAATTCTCAGAAGTCCCAAAGAAAGCAAAGGACAGGTCCCGCTCCAAGGCCAAGGAGAACGTCGTGCCCATCGATGGCGCGTCCAGTCTGCGTGGCCGGCCCGATGGAGCCCGCCGTGGTGTCGACAGCGGTCGCGGAGGCCGTGGCGGACGGGGCACTGATCGTGGTCGCGGTGGAATTCGAGGCGGTCGTGGAGGCGCCGCCAGTGGACCTCGTGCGGCTGCTGGATCAGTCCCGACTACCGAGTCCGCTGCGTGGGATACACCCACAGTCCCAGAAGAGTCCAAGGAGACCAAAAAGGACGATGAAACCGTACACGCGCCCGAAGCGACGCCCGAAGTCATAAAGCCTGTTGTAGAGGCTGGCCTGACAGCCGCGAAGAAGACTTGGGCGAGTATGTTTGCTGCACCCAAGCCCGTCCCCGCAGTTCCCAAGGCAGCACCGAAACCTGCTGCTGCTCCAGCCCCCGAAGTGCCCGCACAAGCACCCGACGAGACGCCCGTGCACCAAGTTGCCCAAGAGCCCGCCGTGCAGGCAGAAGAACTGCCTATTCCCCCTGTCGCAGATGAGGCCGTCGAGACCCCACCCATCACGGCCGAAGACACGTCCAAGATGATGCCAGACAAGAGCGTGGACGATGCTGCACCTGACGTCACCCTCACACCCTCTGGAGATCAGCTAACACAGGAGAACGTCGAGCATCTGCCCGACGAGTCCCATCCACCCCCGACCGAGACAGCTTTCAGCACTGTCGCAAGCTCGAAGGATATTGGAAGTGCAGTAGCGACCCCATTGAACGGTCCTACACAAGCACCTATTGGCCGTCCCGCAATTGGAGGATTCCAGACGACCGCATTGAAGGCGACTTCTGGTACCCCACACCGAAGCGCGAGCTACCAGAGGAAGTTGATGGAGCAACAGGAGGCAGTCGTCATGCCCGGCAACCACGCCGTAGACAGGGCTGCAGTTCAGTTTGGCAGCATGGGATTGGGCGAAGGCTCGGACCCAGATGTCGACGAAGACAGGGAAGAGGCAGAGACCAGGACTCAGCCGCCCCAACACTCCCCCATTACCCAGCCCAAGACCTCTCTCCCTCCCGCTCCTCGCCAAGCATCTCAAGATGCCCCCCAACAAGAGTCTGCCCCTACGCCAAAGCAGGCTCCTGGACTCCCTCCCGTCCCCCAACACCAACCCAGCCTGCAGCAGTCTCCCTCAAACCCCATTGGATCTCAGGCTATGCAGAACCAAGGATCTCAGTCCAACCAGCCCTACAACCAGTTTGCTAGGTACGGTCAGCCCGGTATTCACTCGGAGGCCTCCGCGCCACCGCAGAAGCCATACGATCCATTCGGCCAGCAGATCCCAGCGTCGAACCACTCGCAGTCGCAGAACTACGATTACCCTGGTCAAAGCCAGGCCCCGTCTCAGCCTGGTGCTTTCTCCTCCGCCCCAGACAACTACCCCTCCAACTACCTTACTTCCGAGCAACGCTCGCAATACCAGAACTACTATGGAAGCTACGGTCAGCCCATTGCGCAGAGCCAGCAGGAAGCCGGTTCTGCTCAGCAGCGTACTGGCAGTGCATTCGGCTCTGGACCTACTGACTCGGCTTATTCACAGAGTCAGATCCCACAAGTAAGTGAACCTGTTGCGCTCTCCAAACTCATGCACAATCGTTATGCCAAACGAATCCGGCTGTCTCATCTGAATGAGTTGCTCGAGACGGGAAAGGCAAATGACACGGACGGAGTAGGGACAGTAGCTCACGCAGAATTCTGTATCCTTCTATTATCCCTTGCTAACAACATTCTCAGTCTCAGAGCCGTTACGGTGACGCTCAGAACAGCGGTCACAACACCCCTAACCCGGCTGCTATGGCAGGTCAGGGACATGGCGCTCAAGGCCAGCACGCGCAGCACGGTCACAGTGCGGGCTACCCATACAACCACCCATACTATGGCAGCCCCTACTACGCTAACTACATGAACCAATTCGGTGGTTACGGCCAAGGAGGAGCAGGCTATGGTTCGTTCGGAAAGGGCGGCATGTACGGTCAACCCCAGCACTACGGCATGTCTCCCCAAGCTTCGTTCGACCAGCACTCGGCTTCACCCGCCAATGCAGGAGGTTTCGGCGCTTCTTCGCTCCACGATCGCGGCAGTGGTATGGGTGCAGGCTTCGGTGACTACGGTCGCTCAGCTTCTGGAGCATCTCAGAACCCCAGCGCCACTGCCAACTCTGCTGCTGCTGGATTCGGTGCCATTCCCGATACCTTTACTCGACCAGGAAACTTCCACCAAAGCTCCTATGGACAGTCGGGTAGCCAGGGCTTGAACGATGACGCCCTAAAGCCCTCAAGCGACTACAAGAGCGGCGGACCCAGCCCATCGGCTCTCGGTGCTCAGCCCGGTCGCCCCGGTTCCGCCAACCAAAGCACCCCTGGACAGGGCGGACCCCAGCACCCTCAGCAAGGCTACGGCAACTACCCGAACCACCTTGGCAACAGCCAGTATGGCGGACTCGGTGGTCTAGGCCACCAGAACTCCGGTAGCCACCAGCAGCAGAGTGGTTATGGCAACTACGGCGGATTCGGAGGATACGGCGGTAGCTACAACCGCGGAGGCTGGGGCGGAAACTACGGACAGCACTAGATCCGTCTCCTGCAAATTCAAGACGTTTGAGAGACTTGACACGTTGTTAAGAAGGATATGGGCTACCCATATCATCATGACGAGCTTGTACGACAAAGGGTCATTGTTTTCTTTCTCACGTCCACTTTGAGTTGACTGATGGCACGAAGAAGCATGTTTACATGATACGCTTGATAGGCCTCAGATTTTGTATTATGACAATCTCCTTTCTTCTCTCTTGTTCCTCTCCTCTTGCATCCTCTCTTTTTCTAGGTCCATGTCATGCCATTGGTTATTTACGTGCTCAGTCGCGAGGCGTTTAAATCCGCAAGGGAGGGATAAAGTCAAAAAGATTCTTGTTTGTCTGATTTTGCGTGTAGTCGGCTTTTTTCCTTCTCCGGTACTTTGAGAAGGAAACTACTGTGTTAGGGTATGGTTAGGGACTTAAGGGGGCAAAGAGCAGAGCAAGGTAGCTCGATGGCGTTCACAGTTGAGCTGCTACTACAGCTGAGCAATGCATATCATTGAACATGGAGCAACTTCGTGCTTTCCTCTTGACTCTGGTATTACCTCTATGCGTGCTTGTCGTAGCGAGATACTCGGGTACTTCACATGTTACGCATGAAAGCTTGGCAAGGATTTTAGCGAGCTGCAGGTACGTACCTTTTTTGGCCGAGAAACCGGCGATCCTGCCTCCGCTTCTTCTCCTTCAATAATTCTCGCTTGCTTGCTCACGCAACCTTGACGCAAGCTCGGCGGCCCTTTTGAGAAATTTCTCGTTTTCTTTGACCATCCGCCACGCTATGACATACGCACGTGGGCCTAGGGCATGTATTCCGAGTCGTTTCCGAAAGGCCCGATAGAAGAGCGTTTATGCAAGATCGCGAGCCGTCTCGGCGTTCATCGGGCAGCTTTACCAGAGTATTGCGCGATATCATGTCTTATCGACGTGAGATTGAGAGAGGTCTAGAGTGTCTATTGTTGCAGGTTACCTAGTAGGCGGATATCGCTACCTGCGTCAGCACACCAGCCTTTGAACCTAGCTGACACATTTACCAAACTTGAAGAGTACAAACGAGGCACCAATCCATGTATTATATATAACAGTACGGCAGTAAAATATGAACACCGGCATCGCAATGAGACAACACTGCCGGCCGATGTTTGCTCACCGCCAACATTACCAACGCGATAACACCTGGGCATGCTCGGAACGTCATTCCAGTCAAGACCTTTATCTCCGCGCTACTGCCGCCATGATCCACGACTAATCCGTTTGCAAGGATAGAAACCAAGGGTCTTACTTTTCTAGGTAAAGCTCCCTCGACTCATGCGTCAAGGTCATCATGGTGCTGTCGGAATTTATTTTCTGGCGTGTACGCGCTGTTTTCCCGAGCGTCGACTTCGTGATACCTTGATGGTCCCTGAGTCGCTCACAAGCAAAAATCACAGAACGCCCACTCGCGCGCTGATTGACTGCATCTTTTCTTTTTGGGCCGAAACGTATGCGTCGTGGTATCTGTTTTGATTGATTGGAACGACGTGTAGTCAGCTGGAGCGACACACCGATTAATTACAGGAGCTGAGAAACGCCAACGACTGTATTTGAAGAAGAGAGGACTACACAGTATTCGGAAAGCAATCCGACACGCCTCTTCACCTGTTACACCCACAAAACGTATCGTGCCATAAACCAAGGTCCTGGCAAAAATCTACTGCCATGGAGTCCACGTCCTACCAAGCCGACGCTCTCCCAGCATCGCCGCTACTCCGTCTTCCTTTCGAGATTCGTCTCATGATATATGAGTACCTACTCCTACCATCGACGACGCCCATGACCGGAAACGGAACCTCGGTCGCGAATCTAATTCCTGACTTCCATACCTACCTCTCCGAAGATACGAACAATGATCCGTGTACCTTGAGCGTACGCACTATGGATCCATGGCTGGGAGTGCAAGGTCCAAGGACATGGAGACGAAGGAGTACATACCATATTAGAACCGGTACGTTCACAAGCAATCCGAGAGGAAATCTGTGAAGGGAACTGGACAATGTGCTAATGGATTCGCAGGGCCCTTCCTAACAACCACAACACCAACAACGTACCGCGTCCTCCTCTCCCCCTACACATCGCACCTCCGCCACACCGTTCCCTCCCTGCTATCTCTAAACCACCAAATCCACGCCGAAGCAAGCAAAATCCTCTATTCGACCTACACATTCTCCTTCCATACCAGCATCGAAGCTGCAGTGCCATTCCTTTCCGACCTTACACCCCGCAGCCGTGCCGCTCTACGCCATCTCAGCGTGACGAAGAAAGCGCTGCCATATAGCAAAGAGTTTGACCGCGCGGAATGGGCAAGTCTATGCGACTACCTTGCTACACCGCCGCAGTCTGCTCTCGACGGAACCGAGATTCCTGCGCCTATTTCCCTGCGCAGCCTTACTTTGAACGTCATATCTGGCAAGCCTGATCACGGCTGGGAGTCCATAACGCCCATCCTGCCCAGCGACTTTGACACCATGCTGCGTATGAAGAACGAGTGGCTTGGTGGTCCGCTTGGTGGTAGTGGTGATTTCGGGGGCATGGATTTAGAGTGGGCGGAGCAGGTCATGGCAATCAAGGGACTGGAGAGCATTAACGTGAAGGCGATGGTGGAGAGGTGTGCTAATCCTGTGAGTGAGAAACAAGCGTTTTGGATTGCGTTTAGTAAGAGTGTTGCTGAGGGGGGTTTTGGGGAGTGGATGACGAGGAGGATGGTGGTGTAGGGGATACAAACTGGTTGATTCCTTTCTTGTTTGAATGAAGAGCGCTAAAGCGAGTGATGGTAGGTATGGTCTCATTGGTGTTTACTATACATAGCCAATGGATCTTTTGGCCCCCACACCAAGCCCCCACCACGCATCTAGGATTCACCTGGTGCAGTATTTTCGTCATGCTGCAGACGTATGGCACGTTTCTCAGCCTTGTTGACTTGGCATATCTGTCGTCCCCTTGTTGATGAAGTGGATTAAAAGCAGGCCAATGTCTGCAAGGGCATTGTTCTTCTCCCACAGTTTCATCTCTTCGATTCGTATATCCGTACACCATGGCATCACGCTATGATGCTTTACAAACTAGGGAGGATATGAACAACCCTATACGACTGCATGAAGACCAGGATGTCGCCTCTGTACAACAGTACGAATACCAGGATGTCAGCGTGGCAAGCGAGCGCTCCAGCGTTTCTATACAACAACACGAATACCAGAACTTCAGCGTAGCGAACGAGAACTTGGTCAATGCTGCACAACAACACAAAAATAAAGATGTCCGAACAACCGTAGTTCCTGCCCGCAAGGCAGAAATACCTGGAGGGCGACCCGTAACAGTACGTGAAAAATGGACCTGCACACCTGAATCTAATAACACGTCACGCAGATTGTGCGCAGAGTCGGCAAGTGGCCTTGCACTTTACTCGTGCTCAGCATCCTTGGAACCGCGGCATTCATCATTTACATTACTTTTCTCTGGTTTACCGCAAGCGGCAACAAGAATTGGAAAGACATCGCTCTGTCTGGTTGGATGACGAGATCTGTCGCTATTGCGGCTGTTGTGCTTCGAACATCAACTACTGTGCAAGCCGGCCTCGCGTCATCTATGCTTGCCGCTATTGCGCTTGAAAGTACTACCGGAGTTGCCCTGCAAGATCTAGCACCTCTATCTTTGATGCGCGCCTCTTCGGCGGCGCCGTACGCTCTATTAGCATATCCGAGGCTCGGTCGCAACGGACCAACTTGGGTTCTTCTTGTGTGGGCTGCCATCATATCGATCACAACTGTTTTACTTCAGTTTACGTCAACGATCCTGCTGGCTGATGTGAATGCAGGCTATATTCCGAGGTAGGCTTATTTCAAGGATCTGTTGGAAGCCACAAGACTGATAACAACTTGAACAGCGATCTTTCACCTTATGCGTATGTCCTTCCAGACCTCCTGTATAGAGGAAGTCTTGCGGCCAACTGGCAGAGCGCTCCGCGTCCATGGCCTATATTTGCGGAGTATACAGACAATAGCTCGGCTGATGGATCACTTGGCTACTCGGACACGGGTCTCACGATGAGAGCACTTTTGCCGTTTAGCGATACTCAATCGCGATCCTTCGTCAATGCCTATCAAGGTCCAGCCCCCGTCATCGATGCGCGCACGATTTGCATAAGACCAAACATCACAAATACTTATGTGCTAGTCAACAATACCTACAACTACAAAATTCATGGCAACATATCCGTCCCAAGCGATCTGCTACCAACCCTCTTAGATGCGACTACTTTGGCGAGCTTTGAGCCGACCCATTTCGCCTGTGAGCCATCAAGAAATTTCGGAAGGGATTACATCCAGAACAAGGTTGCAGGTCAAACTTCTGTCTGGGATCTTACCGTTTGCGACTTTGGACCGTCAGCTCGTGCGGCGCTTACAGCCAACTTCTGGAAGAACTTTTCTAGCCCAGTCACCCCCTTCCTCCTGATTAACTACACTGGATACGTCGATCAACAAGTCCAGAACAACACAAAATTTCCGCCCTTAGAACTTGCAAACTTCAATGATACAACTCCGGGACTACATTATCATCATAAAAACGAATGGCTCGACCTCAAACAAGACGCGGATGCTTTGGACTGGTCGGATGGCAACAATTTTGCGGATACAAAGCTAAGCTTCAGTCTCTGTCTTCCAACTTTCCACGCCTACATGTTCAACATATCAGCAAGCTCTCAGGCACCTCTAGAAGAACCAATGTACTTCTACGACCCAGAACGAAGTCAATTTCGCTATGATGATATACGAAGGCAATTAGTTCCTTTGCCGAAGCTTTCCCTAGAAAAACGAAACGTCATATCTTTGCACCCACAGTCTTGGCTACTCTTCGACAACATGACCAACCAAGAATATCCTTTTGGGAACATCGATACCATGATAACCCTCACCGGGTCCAATCAGATTTTTACACCTGGGCAAGAGCATCCAACAGTGCATTTGATGGACGACGCTATAGATTTGATACCTGGAGCGGATCGAAATATCGGAGGACTTGGATTAGAGATCTTGCAAGAGGGCGGAACGCCGGCCGAAGCGATGCAAAGCATGCTGATGAGTGTGGTACTTGCAGGCTATCAGTCATTCGTCTTCACTGAAGTTTCCAATGGTACACCGAACAGTACAGTCGCTTTGCGTGGTGACTTCATCACAGCACAAGTACCCGGAGGTAATGGACGACCTGCAACTAACCCTGCCGGAGCGACACGATCATACGTCATAGTCATGATCGCCACAACTATACACAGCGTCGCAGTATTCTTGATCTTCATGCTATTCATCAAAAGCACAAAAAACACCTTGATTTGGGAAAGTTGGCACACCATCGCCCAAAGCATAAGCGCAGTTACCGAGCCTTATCTCAGCCAAGGGAACCTGGCTACCGACTCCGATATCAAGAAGCAAATGAAGACCGACGGTACTTCTAATCAAGCTGTTTCAGTCAAAACGAATGAAAGCGGAGCCAGAGCTGGAGTTGGCGTTGTTAGGCAACGGGTGAAGAGTAGCAGAGTACAAAAGGACTCTCAGAGTGATCTTTTAATGGAGGAGCTTAGGCCTGTGAGGTCTGTAAGGGATGTGCAACGGTGGAACGATAGAGACACAACCAACAATTAGTCGGGGGCGCTGCGAATTATTGATTCATATCTGCTAATAGGGGGGTATTAGATGGCATCGATACTGCTAGGACAGATTGCCAGACAATTCGCCTGACGCTGCCAACCTACACCAACCTCTCCTTTCTTATTAACCCATCTACCTTTACTCTACATCAATCTGTCATTTCCCACGCCTCTCATCAAAAGAACGTCCAGGACACATGGCCTAATGGTAAGGCGCCCGCACACAATGGCCTTAGCGTCGCCCGGCATGAATTCGCTGAAATTGAGCATGGGACAGCCAGCACAGAATTTGCGAAAGTTCGGCACCGGGCAGTCGTGATGCGGGATATGCAAATTTGAGTCTCGCTGTGTCCATTAATCTCTACTTTTTTTTTTGTTGACGTTGGCGTTGTCGTTATTGCAGAGAGGTAAAGGCAGCCAGATTGGAAATGGCGGTTGCAGAAGGTTGGCATAAACGTTGACGGTAAGAGTAAACTTGAGAAAATACGTCGGTCAGACACATGCGTGCTCACGACCACTGACAGCGCTGGTTCACGTAGTTCCACTCCATGGCGCTCATAACTCCGTAATAATGCGCTATAGCGCTTAAAACGATGAAGAGGTGAAACAGCTGATGCGATGCACCAAAGATATCGTATCTCTTCGGTCTGCAAGACTCTGGGAAGTGTTTCTGTTGCAATCGTCAATCAACACGTCATTGCAGATGTGGTCAAGATGGACATGATTGCCTTACCGCATAGAACCAAACACCCATCATTATCAGAACACCTTCAAGGTAGTAATAACGCAGACCAGTTTGCTTGTCAAACTGACCATAAGGGAATAGTAACGCGCCATGGATGATTGGTGCAAAAGCCGAAAGGCCTGTAGCAACAAAAGCCGACAGGCGTAAGGTCTTCCATTTCGGACCATGAAGGCTAGGGTTGATGACCATAGTCGCTGTCAAAGTTCCTAATGTGATGATCTGGAAGAATCTCTTAGCCATCGTATGCATCGTCGCATATCATCCTATACATACCATCGTCCAATAGACCTTCTGCAATTTCGGTTCGCAATAGAACCCAAAGTAAAGGCCGGGTATAAAACTCCCTACGATCTGAACTATAATCGCAACATAATCCAGTCTCACCCACAGGCTAGCGAATGTTTCAGAATGGCATATCAGCGTGTGATACGCAGCGGAAGTACCGAAGCATATCACAGACGTGGTTAGGAAGATTCGGAAAACCAGTTCGTCGGTCCACGTCGCTTGCGGGAAGCGACTGATGAAGTAGCGGTCAAAAGAGTAGCTGGCCAACAGAACAACGACGGCGGGAATGAGATGCGAGTAGATATTAACGGTCTCGTTGTGCAGGTAGGATAGGCTGCGAATGCAAAGGGGTATCGATTTTGCGACGGGACGGTAGCTGGTGGTTATCCAGGCGTTGTGGGCGTACCAGGATGGCACTTCGTGACTGTCGTAGAGTTTTACCGATGTATCATGTCGCGATGGTTCTTTGGGTGGCTTGTAGGTATCGCGACTGGCCATAGTCGAAGTCATTGGCGACAAGTATCGAAGCGACCGCAGATTAGGATTAAAAATTAGGTGATGAAAAGAGGGAGACGATGCAAAAGACTAGAGACTAGAGAAAACTGCATAGGAGTTAAATCGGCTACAAAGATCGAATCATCGGCAAATAAATCCGTCAATCATTCGCGATATTATCGCGCCGCTTGAGTCAGCGCGTTGGGTGATCAGTTTGGCACGGACATATTAGCCAGGGTAGCTAGTGCCCATATCCTGACATGATAAACACGATATGGATTTGCCCTGCCCTTCGAGATCACTTCTGTGTGTGATGGCGATGGCGATGGCGGCTGCGGAATCGCGCGGTTGTTGTGAGGATTTAGCAGGCATGAAATGACGTAACGGAACTTCAACGCCCGGCACGTTTCCTACCCCCGTGAGTATGGAGAGCGCATGCAGAACGACCACGAAATCGGAGATAAAGAATGATTAAGACATGCCACATGTTTCGCAGTGGGAATTCTACATGCACAGTCAGTATACGACAGCCCAGTTGGTAACAACTCTAAATCCACTTCAGCAGGTTCTCAAATGAAAGGGGGTTGTTCTCGCGCGTACTACGCGGTTTGTTGGTTCAGACGTTGGGCCTATCGGATGCATGCCTTAGGCTGAAGGTTAGGGGCAACAAAGCCATAGTACCTACCTAGGTATTCTCCCGAGCCGAAGTTCGTACGGATCCTCACTCCGACTCCGACACACCAAAACAATCAACAGTCCTGTAATGAGTTTCGCCCAGGCAGACGGGGTCCTGTAAGCGGTATAGCAGAATTTCCTTTTTGGCTGTCCCAACGTTCTCCTACGAATTAATCCATCTCTTGTCTGTGCGCGTAGCTGATACCATCTGATACTGTTGTTCTCGTTCGTCCGAGAGTACAACCCATTATAGCTTCAAGTTACAAATCTTGCGGCGCGCCTTACATTGCAAGCAAAATGCATCAGCCCAGTCAGAACTGCATCCCGAATGGCTTCGAGTCTTGTCGTATATCCGCAGTACACGAACACGATGACGATTAGCGGATTGCGCACATTCTAGCAGGTTAGATCCATAAGGTACATTGCATCTTCTATACATACGCGTAGCCTTCGCATACATTGCTGCAGTTCATGCATTATCATTAGTTCTCCTTCAACTTGTTACGATGTCTCATAACATTCTTTTAACAGGCGGTTCTGGCTATCTCGGCGGCACGCTTCTTGCGCGCTGGAAGGAAGCACAGCTCCCTTCTTATGGGAAGCTGTTCGCTCTTGTGCGCTCAT
Organism: Alternaria arborescens; assembly: GCF_004154835.1. Taxonomy (NCBI): domain Eukaryota; kingdom Fungi; phylum Ascomycota; class Dothideomycetes; order Pleosporales; family Pleosporaceae; genus Alternaria; species Alternaria arborescens. The sequence continues at coordinate 21,803 of NW_021167928.1, read as the reverse complement.
CGGAGCAAGCGAGTGCAGTCAAGCAATACAATGCCACGCCTCTTACAATCGATGCGTCAGACCCAGCAAGCATCAAAGAAACGATCATCAGCGAAAAGATCACGATCGTCCTACATCTCCATGATGTTATGGACACCACTTTCTCCACACACTCCATTGCTGGCCTAGGTGAAGTCAAAAAATTGACCGGTCTCCAAACGCACTTCCTGTTTACCACCGGCGCGAAAGTGTTTTCGGAATTCGTTGGAATGCCGACGGAGCAACCACTGCCCGACACTCATCCGGATCTTTATGCACTACAAAAGCGCGCAATCGACCACACACCACTCAAGATCTTTAGTCCAGCTCTCAAGGCTAACTGCAACGTAATCGAGGTGGCGGAAGCACATGGTGTGCGTAGCTACATCTTTGTACCGTGCATTGTGTATGGAAAGGGAGAAGGGTTTGGGAACAAGACCTCGATCCAGACCGTTGCTATCATCAAAGCCGCCAGGAAACTCCGTCAGGTGTATCGAGTCGACGAAGGCAGACCAATCTGGCCTGTATGTCATGTTTTGGACAACACTAGTCTATACCTCGACCTGATCCGCTCAATGCTTCAGGAAAGGTCGATAGGCTATGGTAAGAGCGGCTACTACATCGCTTCTTCTGGTTCGGTTGCCTGGGACGATATCTATGATGCGTACAGCCTTGAGCTTAAGAAACGAGGAGTCATTGACGATGAGATGGTAAAGGACGCGGACGGTTTGACCCAGGAGAAGATGGCAGAAATCCTGGATGGAATTCCAGCGAAAATTCAGCTCGGTGGATTGTAAGTCTATTCCGATCGTACGAAAAGGAAGAGTAAGGAATGCTAATTGCTATTCAGATGTACTTTGGCTGCTGATAATGGCCTGAAGATTGGTTGGACGCCACGGTACAAGGCGGAGCACATACTCGAAGCTGCAAAAGACGAAGTAGATTCTGTCCTGCAGAACATGAGAGACTAGCCACTTTTGTGTGCTCAAATCAAGGAGTTCCAGCCTACTCGGGTGTCCGTATGGTAAGGATGTAACTAGCCTTGCCTATGTGCACGCTGCACGCGTTGGCCCATACACACATTTCTTCAACACCATAACTCAGCGCCACAATGTCAACGGAAGACGTGCTTAGCTAGGAAGAAGCAGCTGGTATAGCTATTTAAGTTTGCTACCACTGGCAGTGCGCAGCGGCTCTGTTGATAACAAATTGAAATCTACTTGAGCAGGTTAGTGCTTCTTGCCTCTAATTAATGTCTCTTTGGCGAAAGGTCATGCTTCCTGCGCATAATAGACAGCCTTTTACTCCAACTATTGGGCCTATCAGATGGATGATTTTGCACCAGATTCTACGCATGATACGTGCCACCCTAGCAGCCAGGCTGAAGGTGATAAGTAACAAGGCTGAGAGTACCACGAATATTCGAGCCTCAACCTCTAGTTTGGTGGCGTATTGTGTGCAAGACGTGGCAAAAAATCATGAGTGGTACGAGCAAGCCACATGTACCTAAGCGCGCTGCAGGCCTCATCTTGAATAGCACGCGTCTAGACGGCAAAGATGTAAGTGGGGTTACCTTAATCTTTATATCCAGAGAAGAATTTTTTGAGGTAGAACGAAACGCGTTGTTCTTGTGTGCACTTGTTCGTCTACAAGTGTGGGAATGTCACGTGGACGGGCGCAGAGGTGTGATAATAGACCGCAGTCTTCGTAATATTACTCTCTAACCCAGTCTACCGTTACGTCTCTAGGCCCGTCCGCTTGAAATTCCCACGCTTATAATCCTATAACTCCACTTGGGTAGAAACTGCAACACAACAGACGTCGCGTCAGATGTTCTCAAGAATGTCAGAATTTACTTCTTCATACATTGAAGTCGAACAAAAATACTGTCGCTCTCAACCTTTCACCGATACAAAGCTAAGACATAGGTATAGTCTTATTGGTTATGTGTGTATGAAGGACCACGTGGTAATTTTCTTGCTGAGTGAGGTGGACTGGCGGTGACAGACCGCTATGACTATCGGATGCCTCACCACAACAGTATGTTACGAGGAGTCGCAGTATATCAAGCTCAACGCCGCGGACAAACTCAGCACTATGCGGCAAACAGATAGGCATATCAAGGGCTTACACACTCAACATTGCCTTGAGGTTTATTACTGGAAACTGCGCAGTAGTGCAACAACTCGAGATCTGTCACCGTAAGTGGTTTAGGCCTGGATGGGCTTGAAATCCGATTGGCTGCACATTCAAACTAAACATCACAGACGGTCGAAGCGCCGCATCGCAGTGCCATGTGGTATCCTTCTTCCATGATACCACAACTGGTTCACGACGACTCTGGACTACCCCAGCGGAGCGATACCGGCTCTGCACTGCCTACACATGTTCTACCGCAACGCGCCTACACCCACCCATCATTTCACAGCGGTTCCTACAACAACCAGCTGCTACCACCGAGGCCTCAGCAACCGATCAGACTGGTCATTCTGCCTGAACCTGGTGTAAAGCAGTGGTTTATCTACATCGTTGGGATCGCTACGATTGTTGGACTCGTGGTCGCAATAATCGCGGTGGTAGTCAGGTGAATCAAGGGCAGCATCGTGCTATAATGGTTATGTAGCGTCTGTAGTTTGAGCAGCATGCATGCGTACAAGTAGCAGGAGAGCCATGGGATCAAGTCGCAACGGAAATCGGTTGCATGGGGGTGGACTTCGATCGCATGAATGTAAGACAATCCGAATAGGGCGAAGGTTGTGGCTCGTCCGCTGAGCTTTTCAGAACAAGTCATAGAGAAGAATGCGCAAAGTGTAGTCCTTAGAACTCGAATTTTGCTACTCATATACTGTGGCATGGTTCCAAGGCACACCCGCAGCAACCTTGGACCAATTACCAGACCTACAGACACCCTGGTTCCAACTTGCATGAGACACCGGTTCCCGAGCTAACCCATGCGCTGTGTCCCGCTTGGCGTCTACACAGCCTACCTTCACATCTGCGTACCAGAGTGCGGCTTTCCTTCTTTGTCATAGCGCAAGCACCTTGGAGCTTTATTGGCTGCAAGGAGGGCGGTTTGAAGAGAGTTCAGCAGCAAACGAAACACGTCGAAAACGGTGACAGCTGGATGCAAGGTGATGCTGCACGACATATGGTACAGCAAATGAAGGGAGTTCTCTGTCTTGGTTGCTTACGCTAGCCATGCTCGAAGGGGCATTTTACGATGGTGTGTCGAGGATTAGCGCACTGACAAAGAAGGAAAGGTACACTCTGGTACGCAGATGTCGAGGTTGTTGTAATTAAGACAGCTGCAAGTTGGCATTCGCACATTCTGTTCCTCTGAACAGTCTTGGGTGAGAACACACCACGATTTCAACACAATATCAAGTTTCGGTTTTGTTTCTCCACTGCTACTCAGCATCGCCGTGATAACTCACCAGCCTTGACGTATAGCGTTAGTCCCTTATCCATTTTTGGCTGCATCCTTATGTTAACTGATGAACAGTCAACAGCATCACCATGCGCAACCCCGATCCTATACTACCAGTCTATCACCCGCCGTAACGTGCCTACGCTATACCCCCAATCAATTCGAATCCTTATAACAATCTTCCAAAACCTCCAACAACCAGAGTTGTCGCTACAAACAAACCCAACGTAGAGAAGACATGGTTCACATACATTGTAGAATAGGCCCATGTAATAGACCTCAGTATCGCTACTATTGGAATTGTTGCTGCCGTGGTTGCTGTCGTGGTGAAGTGAATGGAAACGGCTGTGGGATATGCAGGATTATTGTAATGATAGACCAGAGAAGTAATCAATGAGGTTTTGCGACAAACACAGGGCTCAAATTTCTTCCCATTTATGCCATGTCTGATCTTGAAAAACGATACAACGGTCGTGTTAAGCAGTCCCGGCCGCATTGGTATTCACAGCGTTACAACTCCTGATCACAGAGATTGACTAACTGTATAGGGTCTAGCGTGAAAGAACCTCATTGGTCCTCATCGGTGTCCACTCTGTGGGCAACTGGCTCTGAGAGCTGAACAGCAGGGGTGTTGCAGGATCTCCCAGCATTTAGACGCTGAACACACAGCAGGAGAAGAATGAAACCTACACTACGCAAGAAACACATCACATTGGGAGATTTATTTCAGATCATTACTACCGGTTTTACTTTGTAACAATACTATAATAACACTATCTACTAGCACCCACAAATGTAATCCAATCTTCCATTTCTGTTTGATGTTGTAGTCGACACGCTAACTCATCGCAGTCAAAAGATGGACATGCGTTACTCCAACCGGGCCCGCACCACTGCAGCCTCTGGGGTTACCACCAACGCCACGCTGCTACCCTTACACAACCAGCCAGTCAGCTTTCAATACGACGATTCGACTGTCATTCGACAGATTTTCAGCAAATTGGAACAGATCCAGCGATCGCAAGAAGAATTTTTTCTACGAGTCGAGGAACTTTTAACTAAGGACCATAAGCTCCGCTGTTGGTCTTTCTGGATTGACATCTCCGTCTCTGCCCTAGGCTCTTTTTCTAGCCTTGCCCAGCTGTTTGCCAAGACCAAGGAATAGAATGGGAGGGAAGGAGCAAAAGTTCGCTTGCGAATAGTGTTGGTGAGACACGCCCAAGATAAGACTGTGGTTGAGGGACAGTGGAAGGAGAGGAGCGGAGGAAAGAAGAAGTAATTGTTGTCGTGCACCGGCACTGTAGGGAGCATGGCGATCCGCCACCAACGCCCCGCACTTTATCGCCAGATCTCTAGGCGCCGCTGCTGCCTGGCGCTATGTCCTCAATACCAACAACGAATGCAAATACTACGAATAATCATGTCTCTACACATGCACTCAAATGTATTAGCTTGCGTCGCTCTTATAGTTGTTTCCTTTTGGGATTGCTGCCTCGCCGCTTGCTCCTTCGCGCGAACAGGTTAATATCGCGAAATCATCGCGCAGTCACGCCCTTGCCCTCTGAACGACGCCTGTCCATATTCTATATAACACTTGTCTGTCGTCTTCCAGTCATCATACTCACAAACCATCATGGAACTGCCTGAGGAACTTTACCTAGAGATCTTCTCATACTTGCCCCAGCATCATCTACGCTTAGTGTCTCGAACATGCCGCACTTTTGCGACCCTTACAAAGTCGTTGATGTTCCAGACAATCCATTTGGACGGCTCAGCCCAGACCGAATTCGGTCGAGTGGAGGATGGCCAGTATGAAGTTCATCCCGCTCGTTCACGGACGGTGGAAGTTGGCTCTCTGGAAAGTACTGTGGATGAGTTGTTGGCACTGGACATTGCGCGCCATGTTCGCAAGCTAAAGTTCAGTCCTGGCTACTACGTAGATGGTTAGTTGGGTCTACGGATATTCTATCCATGGCCAGGCAGATACTGACCTATTTTTTCTTGAAGGTTTCTGGTCGAACTATCGCCAATGGCTAGAGAGGGAGGTGGACTACGAGGAAGACTTCCACAGTATGTACGAAGCAGAAGACTTCGAGACGGATTCCGAGGGCGAATATCCTGGCGAATATGCTGGTATCCGTCGTCGCGCCGAGGAACGACTGGCAAGACCTGGTAAAGAGCGGAACTTGATTGAGCAGGCGGAAGCAATCTGGGTCTCCAAGGTTGAGGAGCAGCGCGAAAGGACAGACGGAATCCTAGCGGCACTGGTTAAACTTTTCGCCCACATGCCGAGCCTGAAAGCTATCGAAATCCAAGAGTGGCATTGCGACTTGAGTGACTATGGGTTCGTAGATGACATTGAGTGAGTACGACTAAACTACTATCTAGATAGCGTCAGACTAACGTAGCCAGCAATGAGGTGAGTGAACAGTTCTCCGGATGTAGCACGACCTGGAAGCACCTCGAACTGCTAAGCTCTGCTCTTCAAGCGTCAAATAGTCACGTCCAGAGTCTAGTCCTCCCGAAGATTCATCCGTCCTCTATAACAACGAGTGCCGCCTTGGAGCACATGTTCAGCTCTCTCACTACACTTTCATTCAACGCCGAGAGTGTGGACTTTCTACTTGAGTCTTCAAACAATGAAGGCTCATTGCTTGCTTCGTTGATTTGTCACGCATCGCAGACATTACAAACGCTCGAGTTTCGAAACATAACTACATCACATCCACAACTACCGGAGGTGGGAGAGCACTACATTGAAAAGCTCCTTGGTAGCGTCAGCGCTCCCGTCTCCACATATACACCATTGGTTTTTCCGGCATTGAAAACTTTGAAGCTACGAAGTCTCCTTCTGGAAACACCGTCTCTTATCAACTTCCTCTCCCAGCAGCCAAAGTTGCAGTATGCTCATTTCGAGTACGTCTATCTTACTAGCATAGGATACAAGTGGCACAACGTCGCGCAAAAGTTGCCACCGTCATGCAACAAACTCTACATTGGTCGTTGTGGACATGAGAAACGGGCCTTGGATTCACCCGCAGCATACAACCATATCAAGCCATTCTTACCCTTCAAAGAAGAATTCCCATCGACCTCAGGTTGGCGGCTGAACGAAATGGCTTTCCAAAGGGAAATGGATGATGACCTACAACGGCAATTGGATGCTGGGATGGCTGGTGTGTTGCCGCCAGATCAGATGTATATGGGGAAGACGAGAGAAGAATGGGTGGCTATGATGAGACTTGCTAGCGACCACGCAGAGTATGAGAGGATTTGAGTTGGGTCAAAGGCAGGCGATATCGGATGTTCGGAGGAAGTGTGTTTCAGAGCATGTACATGGTTGAGAAGTGTGGATTGATTGTTGTTTAACGACCTATTTGAAACCTCCCATTGGGTATTCGGGCGGGGTATGCCAGGGGAGGAAAAGAGAAAAAAAAAGGACGTCGGAGACAGGACTCGAACTATCAGCCGTTAGTGGAGGTCATGACTGACTATAAGAATAATGCTTACCCTGCGCGCCCGAAAGCATGTGATATCTATGAGAGCTTTGCTCTTTCGAGTCACACCCGTTAACCACTCCGGCACTCCGACTTGTGATTGGTTGATTTGAGAAATGTGGAAATTATTGGAAAGACTATCAGAGGAGTGAATTATGGCGCATGTGTGGGATCATCAACGGAAGAGACGCAAAGTCGACAGGAGTGACCCCGTTCTTCCTGCAACATAGATACAACATAATCCTACTACAGCTAGAGACCCCACTTGGAGCTCAAAAGAAGAAGTACACTACTAAAGAGCTTTCGGACCGTGAGAAGGCTGAGCTGATTGTGACCAAATTCCAGAGGAGAAGTTGTTGTCGTGTACAGGAGTTATAGGTAGTCGCTTTCGTTGCTCTAAGTGTCCTCTTCCCTAGGATAGACTTGTCGCGCAATTTTCTACCACGAATCGAAAGAATACCAATCAGCAGATATCTTTTTTGAGTGAATTCCCTTATATGCCACGATATCCTATTCTTACATCCTCTGTAGCCTCACTAAACGCCTCGCTGATGACAATGCCAAACGGGTTCAATCTCGACTCTTAGAAACTTCAACGATGAGAGAGCACTCACCCCTTCCTTCCTTCCACCCCTACCCTAATCATCTACCTCCAGACTACTCAATACCCTCTGCCCTCTTCCTATACCCCTCCCTCCTCGCCTCGCCCTCAGGCTCCTTACCCGCCGCCTCAATAATATCAACCTTGGGCTGCTCCTCGGTCATATCGATCCTACCCGGCCGTCTCGGCCTCAACGACGTCCTCTGCGTGATGGGATAAAAGTACGCCGCACGCTGCATCTTGGTATCCCTCAGCCTCTCAGCCTCATGTTTCTCAGGATCATGCAGCGCCAGCGCGACAACATCGCCATAAGTATCCGACGGGTCGCCAACCTGCTGGCTCGTTTCGTACGTACGCACGTTATCGTACTTGAAGCATTTGCGCGGTTGTCCCTCATCGTCTTCGGCAATGTCAAAGTCAATGTCGGCTTCGTTGTTGGGGTCGTGCGTGGTGAAGTTGCGTTTGATGCCCCGGACCTTGCTGCGGTCTGCGGGGAGGAAGTATTCGAATTGCCAGCGGGGGATTGGGGGTGGGACGGTGGGATCCAAGCGGTGCGCTTCGCGGTCTTCCATGTACTTTTCTTGGTCTTGGATCGTTTGACCGGCAGGGCGCAGGAGGGCGACGTCGAGACGCGGGTCGTAAGAGGGATCGAGCGGGTTGTTGATGGGCGGTGCCGTGAACTTGAAGACCATGTAGCCACCCGTGTCGGGCATGGCGTCCCAGTCCGGCAGAAGGGGGTAGGAGTCGACCAAGGTCAGATTGGGGTTTCTGGGGTGCTTGGGCTTGTTCCATGCTAGGCGCTCTTCGGGCGTTGATTCTGCGGCTCTGAGGTTGTCGGCGCTGTCTTGGCCATTGTAGGCGTCGGCCGGGTAGGCGATGTTGAAGCTCTTCAAGATGTGTCGGGCGATGTTTGTGGGATCGTCTAGTGAGGTCTCTACTTGCTTTCGCTTCCTCCGTAGGCGCATCGTGTTGGACGAGTTGCTGGACTCGAATTTGGAGCCGCCGGTTGTGCTTGATGTGACGTATTCTGTTCGTCGCAGGAAGGTCGCGCCCTGGGCATTGGTCTGCGTCTTGCCAAGCTGGTTCGGTGGTCGCATCAGCGCCCTGTCTGCTGTGCTGAGCGGCGGTGGGTGAGGCATCGCCTGGATGGCTGTTCGACGCGTTAGTCGCTGTGAGGCGGTTGCGCCGTGGGTTCGTTCTTACCAGACTCGTCTCCATCGAATACCTTGGGGATACCCACCAAGTCGATGGGCATTCCCAGCTCAGCATCAGCCTCAATGTTCAGCGACTGTTCCCGCGCCAGTCTCGACGCAAAACCAGCTGATGTGTACTGGCCGCTCGAAAGGCCAGTGTTGGGAATGTCCAGCAGCTTTGGTGGACATGGTGGAGGAGGTAGCGCATTCGAATATCGGATTTTCGCAATATAGTCCTGGTGGACACCTGCAACAGGGCGCCCGGAGCTCATGATTCCGTGTTTTCGCGCGCCGTCGATTTGATGTGGTGGTGGTGATTGCGCGATTTGGGCGGGTCAAAGAAAGTTGATGAAGCTCGGAATGTAGACGCGCCAGTCCTCACCGCGCCAAGACGCCTTCCGCGCTATCACCAGGGGCGGCCTCGCAGCTCGTTCACCGTTTACCTGAGACACTTTTTCCACTTCATGCTATCCTCAATAAGCGTGTTCGTGCGTTTACATGCGTGTTCAACTGAGAAGATCGAATTGGTAAGTGATGAGATAATGATAACATTCAACGTAGCGACCGTAATAGTATTAGGTAGATATTCTATAATGACCCAGCTCCTATTCACACAAACACCGCTCTGCCGCCCATTACCAAGGGTCTTTACTGTCTATTACCGCAGCCATCATTCATGGCCGCAGTTTTCTTATAACCCAAACGCCATGTCTCATACCAGCCCCGCATGAAGCAGGTGTGGGTAAGTCGGTCGGGAGTGGTTCTACCATCTTCCCACCGGCGAGTATATGCGGCTAAAACCGACAAGACTCCGAAACTTGTGAGCATGCCAGCACTCATTTACATGGCCTTCTTGGCCTTGGCAGCGGCCAACTTGCGCTCTCGTCGCTTCTTGGAAGCCTCAGCACCGGCCTCGGTGTCAAGGACAAAGTCCCACCACCTGAAGCTGCTGGCGTAGTTACCAATGAACTTCTCGTGGTGAACGTCGTGGTGCTCGGCGCCGGCCCAGAAGGGCAGGAAGTGGTGCAGACTCCATGGGAACTCGTAACCGCTGTGTGCGTCGATGGCCTGGGACAGACGGAAAATGATCCAAACGTACATGGTCAGGATGTGGAGATCCTTGGTGATGGCGCAGAAGACGATGGGAACACCGACGGAACCGAATCCCAGGATCATGACTTCGATGGGCGAAGCGTATTCAGCAGCCAAGCCAAAGGGAGCAGAGTATTGGTGGTGGATCTTGTGGATGTTCTTGTAGAGGAAAGAGCTGGCGTGCATGGCACGGTGGGCCCAGTAATGCCATGCGTCCTCGAAGACGAAGAAGATGGCGATCTGGTAAGCCATCTTGTAGATGCTAGGGAAAGGAACCGAAGTCTCGAGACCGAAGTATTGGCACATGGGATGGAACAGCCAGATCTGAGGAAGCTCGACGGTAAAGTGAGAGAGGAGGACGAGGAGAGCGCATTGTGTTTGTTCCCAAGCAGAGGGGACTTTGTGCTGCGGCAAATTAGCTTTGGTCGCGATGGAGCTGGCAAGCCAGGCAAACGTACAGCTTGGATCTTGTAGCGGTTGAAGAAAGGTATGCAGTCGATGATGATCCAGGGAAGCGAGCGTCCGAAGTAGAAGGCCTCGTGGATGACAAAGGACATGATTCCTGTCGCCAGGACGTCGTTGCCCATCCATGCGTACCAGGCCATCCACATCTTCTCGAGGTAGTTGAGCTGTACATTGTACGTGGAGATGTCCTCAAAGGTACCCCAGTAGGTGTCCTGCGCCATTGGCGTCAGGATGGAGGTTGCGTTGTTCCTATCATCTGTTAGTATCACGGGTTTTGCGCGTTCGGGGCGGCTCGGAGGCGTACATTTTGGCTGTGTTCAGTATCCAAAAGAAAAACAATTGGCAGTTGTAGAACGAAGGAACGACTGCAGGTTGCAGAGAGGTGAAGGAGCGATTGGTGGAGGTGCTGCAGTGAAGAGGGAGCAAAGTAGCTGCAAAGGAGGCGGATTAAATTGGAGATTGGCGACGCCCTGATCGACGTGGTACCACTTTCGCCACTCAAGGTTCACTCTGTTCCGGCAAGCCAACGCGTGGGTAGAAATGCACTAGTGCCTGCCGAGAGTTGCGCCAAACCAATCACCAACGCGCCCCTTGGCCGTCTATGCCCGTTTCGTCGTTCACCGCTTTGCTGAGCTTTCTTTCGGCAGCGGCTCGAGCGTCCCCGGCATCTACCAAATCACGCCAGCGTTGCCCTATGGAAGACATGTGGATCGTGTCACAGTGAGCCCACCGCATGCTGATAAAGTCGCCTGCCGCTCAAGTTCTGGAACTGCGGCATCGCACTGTTCGCTCTGGACGCTTTCGGCAGGGCTAATGGCGAGAGCATGACGCGGTCGGCCCGCGACGAATCACAACACCACGAGTACGACGCTCTGCTCAGCCCCCTCCATCTTGTTGGCATTTGACATGAGCGCGTGTATGGTCGTCATTGAAGGTGTTCATTGCAGCTACCCGTCTACATCTGCCATGTTGCTCGACTATACAGTGACATTTTGCTCATGCGAAGCCACCTCTCGCCACACAAGGAAGACATCAATCGTCAAAACAACCAGGATCTCCCTGGTTTCGCAAAAGTTTCTTAATGAATGCGTATGCAAACTTTCTCATCTCTCATAGATTCTGGACTACGCAGCGTAATAGCTTGAACTCAACCAGCACTCCAAGATCCAAGCCGCAAGAACTGGAAGTCAGGTCCATACTAATCAGGTATACATTACGCACCATCAGGCTGACATGTCGGAGAAAGGCCATTCGCTGATCTCTGGTTTCACTGTTCCCTCTGAGCGTGATGAATTTCAAGCTCAAAAATTCTGTGTTAGTTCAAGATAAAGAAGGGCTCAAGGAGGCCTACGGACGGGCTCAAGGAGGTTGGCAACGACCACGAACCGAAAAGTCCGTCTAACTTCGTCATGTAGAGGAGGTTACAGTTGGAACAAGGCCTCCGTAGGTGAGCCTGCGAAAGGATCATTACACAATATGGAGGCGCTCTTCCTAGTCGTGGTGTCCCCCAAGGCTGATGACCGCAACGCATTCAATGCAGCATCACCACTGAGGTACGGACATGTGCTCAAAAAGCGCTATCAAGCAAACATTCGTTATCAATACTCGAACATGTTTCAACTTGGCATTCATATCCGGTCGAATGAAACCAGTGGCGATGGAGCGATAGAAACGACAAGTGCCACGCAAAGCGAACAGCTCGTGAAGTTGCGAGCCAGGTATGTGTTCGACGATGTTCTTGAAGACTTCCGTCGGAAGGACGTCGAGTGCGGCCTTGGGCGAAAGTAGAGGAACGCATGACATCACCGCAAGAACGCCAGTCTGATCGTGAGCTTGAAATGCTAAACGTTTGTCCACAAGTCGAAGACATCGTCCCATAGTCGTTGTCGATACCGAAGTGGCAAGAGAGTCTCAAATGTGGGGTATGTAACTGAGGGGTGCTCGAGGAGCAAGCGGATATTGTCTGTGGGGAGTACTGAGCTTCCTGTTGCAAACTAACACACAGCTAGATCACCCTGTGTCGGCTGAGCTCTTCGAGAGCTCGGTGCTAACTCCTTGTAAGGTTCGTGGACCAATCAATCACCGCCAGATCAAGTAGGAAGCACCTGCCTCACCTGCGACCCATCCCAGATCGCCGAACCCCAAGTTGATGTACTCTTAATAGGCTCAATAGGTTCGAGCGTACTCCTCGGTGGCCTGAACTCCCGACTACACCTGTCGAATGTCGGGCTAGGTGATGGAATGATGGGCGTCCTGAATATGGCCGGGTTGCCGACTAAAGGCAACCCTGGACCAGGACTTGGCTGTTCTCTGCTCCTCGCCTTGCCTAGCGCTTTGCGAAAGAGTGGTCGGAGAAAGGGTACGGAGGCCGCGATGATACCGACATTCTGTTCTACCTGACTCCACAACAGAAGATCTGGTGTACTTAGCCCTTGTTGTGTGATGCCTGACAGCCAAAGGATGGTAGTGTGGAGTCGAAAGGCGGAAGATATAACGGCTATGATACCAACGGAGAAGATGGCGATCATTTCGAGACGGCGTCGCAGCGGCAATGTCGGGATATTCAGGAAGAATATTATTGGTAACGACCAGATGATTACATCTGTGGTGAGATTGTAAACCGCGATGAAGAGCCAAAATGGAATCGGGTTGTAACACTTGACATTGAAGTCGTACAGGACGAAAGCGCGGTACCATACGTCATATGAGAAGGCATCCGTGATCGGAGTACACATAAGGATGGACGCGATAATCTGGGATATTCCGCCGGAGGTTATGATGGCGAGTAATCCGCGAACGGCATATTGGAAGCGCTTATTTGACGAGGCGATGTGGTCGTAGAATAGTAGTATCGATGTCTTTATAAGACAGAGATCGAGGATGAAGTTGATTCGGTATAGCCATATTGACAGATTGGAGCCGACTACTATCGGTCTGAATGTTTCCCAGTCGCCCCACTGTAGAGTGTCAGATTTGTACTCTCGAACAGCCTGTAGTAGCTTACTATGGCGTTACTGTAATCAAGAAAATGGATCATGTAGCAATGTACTACCACTGATAGCCTGTGTGAAGATCTGAGTCAGTTCAGTTCATCTGATCTCCGCGGATGTCTACATACCATGTAGCGATCTGGTTCTAGTCAGTAACAGCCTTTCAAAAAAAAGGAAGTCTACTTACAATGGCTAAAAGCATAACCCAGTCAGACGACATGAGCCTTCCAGTATGGAAGTGTCGAGCATAAAACCTGAGCTGTCAATCCGATGTTAGGTCAGACTTGCAAATGCTGGCGCACCTTAGAGCTACGACTATAGTCGATATAGAGGTAAGCACAAAAGCCAGCACGATAGAAAGCCGGGCATGAGGGGCTATTGGTGGAGGCCCCGTGGCACCCGACGCCGAAGTCATTTACGTGAACAGTATAGAACGTTGACAGGAAAAAGAAACCATGGAGGCGACGCTCATGATGATGTGTAAGGAGACGCCGCAGGCACTGACTATCAAACATCTAACGGCAATATCCACAACGCCAATCGCGCGCCAGATACCGTTCTCTAACGCAATCATGCAGCGGGAGGGAGCTCCACACAAGGATCCGAGTCAGGACGCAGCCTATCCAGACTTGGGCCAAGGGATGAGTCGTGTTGCCCGAACTGGCTGAACAGTACGGCGCGGGGAAATCCCGGCATACAGTATTAGACCACTACGAGTGGTGCAACAGCAGCCTGTATGAGCGATGCTGCATGGCTCGTCAAACCAACCTCTCGCTTCCCCGCATTCGTACCACGCGACTTTCACCTCTGCAGCTATGTTCACAGGCGTTGACAGGGTATCTATGGATAAATCTGAAAAGTGAAGCTTGGACCCACGCTTCAGACAACCCGCCAACTCAATTGTTCCTGTGACCAATTTGGAAATCCCCAGCGATAGCAGCCTAGCCTTGATCTCAGCTCTTCTGTTGACGTTCCGTGCACTCGTGCCATCGGATGAACTACCTCCTATTTCGAGTGGAAGTATTATACTCCGACCGAGATGGGCATGTTGGAACAACACTGCGCGCCGCATCGCATCTGTTATCGGGCGCACCATATTCATGACATAGGGTTGAAACGCGTGTCCACCTTATGACTACCGGCTGCTCCGGTAGTTCGGGGCAAACCGTTGATTTACAGGCACTCACTGCATGCCTCAGGCGATTGCATCGTGGAGAGATCGAGCCCGCAGAGACCCATCTTAGGCGTTGACTGCCAAGGGAGCCGTTAGCCTCGTCGATGAGATGAATCTGAGTCGTTTGGTATGTTGAGGCGGGCGGACTTGAGCGCAGGATTCAGCGCGCGCAAGCGATATGAAGGTGGCTTCATTCGTTAAGACACCAACTCATGACTTGCATAGGGCTGATAGCCACCCGCATCAATGTCAACCCTGGACGGCCCGAATGTGGTGAATATAGGACGTGATGTTGGGCGAGTAAAACTCTAGTCAGGATGAAGACTTCGGATGCACCATGGTCCAGATCCCGGACTTTTCGTTCAAGAATCGACGCGTCGCAATGAGATGGAAGAGGGCGAGTCAGATGGTGCGTGGGCGCCGGTGAGGCGGAGATTGACAGGATCGCGCTTGCTAGCTTCTCGAATGTCACTTGCATTACGCGGAAGAGACGAAGGCGCGGTTAACGAGATCGAGCTGGTGAACCATTGACCAAACCGTGATAAACGAACATCCGACGATCGAAGTTAGCAAGGGCGCTCAAAAGAGGTGAGATGGAAGTCATAGACACGGCTCGTAAATGACGTCGATGAAAACCATGATCGGCCAATTAGCAAATGCAGGTAAGGCTCATGGAATTTAGAAGTTTACTCAGTAGCTCAGGTAATGTAATGCTCAAAAAAAATTCTCCGAGTGTACATTCTTGAAAGGCATTTGTAGATATCTGTCTACTCGGGCATAGTGGTGGTGGCGCGATGCCGCGGGCGCTGTCCGCACGCGTCCACTAGCGCGTCTAGTGATATCATCGCTCTGAGTGAAAGTATGATGAAACCATTCAACACAGCCGTGCCTTCGACGCCCACGACAATTTTTTCTCGACGCTGTACCCTAAAGCCTGGTTGGGTGTTGTCTACTGTCTCGTGATGGTTTCTTCTATGCTCTAGCGCTTTTGACCTTTCCTTCACTTTTCTCCACTCGCCGCTGTTGCCTTCGGCGCAACTTCTCACCATCTTCTACCACCCACGTAGTTTGAGGCACATCGCATACGATCCTAGAAGCATTTCCCGAGCCACCGATATAGTAGAAGCGCCTTCGTCTTTCCCATCGACTGTGCACATCCGCCACCATGCCGCCGCCCTCCGAGGACGCTGCTCCTGCGGCGATGCCCGAGATCACACTCACCAACACCGACAATCATGATGAGCCTGGTGGTACCACCGCGCACAATGGTGCATACGAGTCAGCAGAGGAACTTCCGTCGGATGCTGACGAGGAGGCACGACTTAAGATGCTCACGACTGGCACACGAGCGCAGGATGACTTGGAGCGTGATATCGGCAGGCAGGCGGACCAGATGATGACCGAGCAGGCGGACGCTCGCGACAAAAAACGTATAGAAAAGCTCGAGGCTGAAGCAAAACGTGCGGAAGCTGCGATACAGAAGCTCAAGAACCGCCTGGCTCTACCAGCTTTGGACACACAGAAAGCCAAACTTCGTGGCGAGATCGCGGCATATCGGGACAAGATCGATAACCTGGATCAAGAAATGGACGGGATACAACAGCGTATTAATGATCGCCACAAGGCGCCTGGAGTGGATGAGGTAGCGGAAGAAGGCGCAAAAGGGCCGTTGCCCAACGAGACTCGGGGCGAGTGGCTCATTCGCACAGGAAAGATCACACCGTTCTCCAAACTAGCACAGAACCAGCCAGACTCGGGAACATTAGGCGAGGTCATGCTAGATGCTGAGGCAGAGGACATGGTGGTGGACACTGCGAAGGAACCAGTGTCCCATCGTAACCTGATGAAGCCTGGCTTCCAAGATGTCGACTCTAGTTCAGAGGCCCCGAGCCCAAAGCCCACAGCTCGATCCAAGAAGCGACGGAAGGTCACTCCTGCTAGTGATACTCTCGGTTCGCGCGAATCAAGCGCGGCACCTGGCTTCACTGATCCTGACTCCGACGATGCTTTCGAGCCTGGTATGTCGGATCGCCAGCTTGCGACGTTGGACGAGTCGGATGAGGGTTCGGACGATATGGATGGAGACGACTCATACGCGGAAGAGAAAACTGGTCGCAAGCGCAAAGCTAAAGGCAAGAAAACAAAGAAGGCAAAGGCTGCTCCTGCAGAAGAAGCTGTTGTCGAGGACCTAGCAGGTGTTGACGATGGCAATGAGCGGGTTTATCGGAAGCGCATAGAGACTTGGTCCAAGAGCCGCGCAGCTGCAAGGAGAAAAGCAAAGGCGAGCAGGGGTGAGACAATTGCAGATGAGGACGACGAAGACGAAGAAGAATGCTACCAGCCTCATCCTACTGAAGCTGATACTGAATTCGATGGTGGATTCCGCATCCCTGGAGATATCTATCCAGCCTTGTTCGACTATCAGAAGACCGGCGTGCAGTGGCTCTGGGAACTATATTCGCAGAATGTAGGCGGCATCATCGGCGATGAGATGGGTCTGGGTAAAACCATTCAAGCCATCGGCTTTGTTGCCGGCCTGCACTACTCCAAGAAACTTGTCAAGCCTGTCATTGTAGTGTGTCCGGCGACTGTCATGAAGCAGTGGGTCAACGAGTTTCACCGCTGGTGGCCTGCACTTCGGGTCTCTATTCTACACACTTCTGGAAGCGGGATGCTGGACACCCGTCGAGAAGACCGCATGGAACGAGAACTCGAGCTTCGGAATTATGGCGATTACGACACTACCTTGACCGGCGCCGGAAAGGCTGCCAAGAAGATTCTCGAAAAGGTTAAACGGGATGGCCATGTGCTTGTTACCACCTACTCTGGATTGCAAACCTACGCTGAGTTCTTGATTCCTACTGACTGGGAATGCGCCATCCTAGATGAAGGCCATAAAATTAGGAACCCAAATACTGCCATCACGATCCACTGCAAGGAGTTGCGCACACCGAACCGTATCATTCTTTCTGGTACGCCAATGCAGAACAATCTGACAGAACTTTGGTCGCTCTTCGACTTCGTGTTCCCAATGCGCTTAGGCACTTTGGTAAACTTCCGCAATCAGTTCGAGTTTCCGATCAAGCGTGGTGGATACGCAAACGCTTCAAACTTGGAGTTTGAGACGGCAGTACAGTGTGCCGAGACTCTCAAGGACGCAATCAGTCCATACCTTCTGCAGCGCTTCAAGATCGATGTTGCGACCGATCTGCCACAGAAGAAGGAGCAGGTGCTGTTCTGCAAGTTGACGCGTCAACAGCGACAAGCATACGAAGGTTTCCTGGCTTCAGAAGACATGAAGTCGATTGCCAGCGGCAAGCGTCAAATGCTATATGGTGTCGACTTCCTGCGTAAGATCTGCAATCATCCCGATCTGACGGAGCATAAGACATTGTCGAAGAAGCTGGGGTACGACTATGGCAACCCCAACAGATCTGGCAAAATGCAGGTTGTTAAGGAGTTACTGTCATTGTGGAAGAAGGGCGGACACAAGACACTCCTCTTTGCTCAGCATCGCATCATGCTAGATATCTTACAGAAGTTTGTCAGCCAACTACCTGATATCAACTGGCGTCGTATGGATGGTGAGACGCCGATCAAGGATCGACAGAACCTTGTCGACGAATTCAACAATGACCCGAACTTACACGTCTTCCTGCTAACCACGAAGGTCGGTGGTCTCGGCGTCAACCTGACAGGCGCCAACCGCGTTATTATATACGACCCTGACTGGAATCCTTCAACCGATATACAAGCGCGAGAGCGTTCATGGCGTCTGGGACAGAAGCGAGAGGTTGAGATATACCGTCTCATGTCCGCGGGTACTATTGAAGAGAAGATCTACCATCGTCAGATTTTCAAGCAGTTCCTGACGAACAAGGTGCTGAAAGATCCTAAACAGCGACAATCATTCCAGATGAGCGATCTTCATGATCTATTCACACTTGGTGTCGAAAATGTCGAGGGCGAAACTGAGACAGGCAACTTGTTCCGTGGTTCGGAAGTCAAGTTTGAGGAAGATGGCAAGACTGCTGCTGTTGATGCAGCGGCCGATGCTACAGGAGCCGAGGACCTCGCCGCAGTAAAGGGAATCTCGCGAGCTGAAGCTTTCAAGGCCCCCGAGACTGACACAGAAGACGCTGCCACCACTAACGAAGACGGCACAACAGCCGACGATAAACCTCCTACAGACTCCCGTCTAATGTCAACCATCTTTGCCAAGACAGGCGTTCACTCTGTCCTCGAACACGACGCAATCATGAACTCCACAGCCGGCGGTCGCAAACGAAAAGTCCAAGCCGACCCAGCCTACATTCAACGCGAAGCAAAGCGACAAGCCGCCCTAGCAGCCGAACAACTCAAGAAGAGCATGCAAGAAGCCAGAAACGTGCCGGCGGGAACACCGACATGGACTGGTCAATTTGGCGAAGCAGGACGACCCGAGGCACCACGCGGTATGACATCCACGCGTGGCGGTCGTGGTGGTCGTGGTGGAGGACGCGGCGGCTCTGCTCCCTCTTCAACATCCATCCTTAACAACCTCGCCGCCCGCCAAGGTCGCCCTTCGCCCCTCAACCCAGGCACAACATCCGCCACCTCATCCCGCGCCTCCACCCCAACCGCACCCACAACACCACAGACATTCCGCGGCCGCCGTATGCTCGAAATGATTCGCGACTTCATGCTTACGCATGGCGGTGTGGTTCCTAGTCGTATGCTCGTCGATCATTTTGATCATTATTGCCGTGCGCAGCCGGGGCGGAATGAGGAGTTCAAAGAGATGCTCAAGTTGATAGCTACGCTGGAGGTTAGTGGGAGTGCGCAGAGGGGGAGGTGGGTGTTGAAGGATGAGTGGAGGACGCCGAGCAATAACAACAACACGGCTGGTAGGGGGAGGGGTGTTGGTGGGAGGTAGAGATGAGTGGCGAGGATGGTGGTACAAAAGATATGGGACGCTGTTCAATGTGGCATTTCAAGGCGTTTATGTTAAGGGGTGATACCATTTTGCTATTTTGTCTATCTAGAATGCCAAGTGCTGGCACGTTTACTCGGAGATATATTAGGAAGATTTCTAAGTTCTTTCACACTCGAGTTGAGGTTCTAAACAATTAACTTGTGATTCACAAAGTCCGTAAGAGAGAACGCGTGTTTTTTGTCTAACCTAAAAAACAACGCCATACGTCCAGTAGGTTTCATCCGTCATCACAGCCATCGCCTGATTGACTGGGATGCAGGTAGTCCATCAGGTTTCATACATTTGCGAGAACAGACCGAAAGAACACGAGTCGCGTCGCTAATTTACTCGGGCTTGTGTCGCTCTTTTAGTAGAGAGTTTAGAGCTCCAAACGCGTCCCATGACTCAAGTTCTACACCAAGCCGGACCTTGTTCTCTGCTTCAAGCAGCCATTGATTCCACACTTCAGTCTTAGGCACATATTCTCTTGCCCAATCAATCTTCTTTGTATGATAAATTGTCGTCCAAAGGCATTGTGTGAATGAGTGATCTTCAATGATCTCTGGTTGACTGACAGTAAGGTCAATGTGCCATGACAAGCGGACCGGGAGAATCGCGGCAACCCAGTACAAAAGGTTTAGGACTGTATATGTGACAGCGAGTGCCGCTTTGAGAGCCCATACTGCATTGCCAAACAGTACGATGGAGCCCACAAGGGTGAGCCCACCCACAGTACCGCTCAAACCGCGCCCTGTGAAGGAGCTGACAGCGTAGTCGATGTACTCAGGATGGAAGTAGAGAAGACGGGCGATTTGTTCGTCGCATTCCACAACCGTGAAGCACCCGTTCGAGGACTTGATAACGACCGTACCTGGTGGTACCAGCCCTCTTGTCGGGCGATATCTAGGAACCATTCGTGGTGTCCAACACATTCCGAGACATAGCAAAGGTGTCGTGAAGCTCATAACTAGGATACCAGTAAGAGCGACTGCATCTCCAAGCGCAAGCGCCCATCCTGCTAGCCCGAAAGTCATTGCGCAGCTGAGAACGGCGATCATATTCATCGGCGAAAACAATCTTGGTCGAATGGGGTATCTCTTCTTGAGACTTTTATCTTTAATCGCGGAATCCCACTGGATCTTGAGTAGACGTGTTGTAAAGGGTGATAGGTCAGACCCATCAGTGTGCAACATTCGACCGAAATACTGCAAAACCGGCCTGTTGTTTCCCGTCCATACCCCTGTAACCGTTGTTTCGTCCTCAGATGCGAGTTTCTTCGGTCGTTGAGCGAGGAGACCTTGAGGCGCCGGAATCAGTCGTGGAAGGAAACATGTCCAGGACATGCAGATCTGTTGGCTGCAAGCTATGATGTTGTGCTCGCCCAAAAAGGCTAGGATGTTGACAACGTCGAGACTCCAGTCATCGCGCACCTGGGGGAAAGTGATATTGATCATCTGAACAAATACGACAATGTTGTATCTTTGCAAGATGCAGAGGTTTTGACGGTACGTCTCTGTGCAATGGCACTGTAGCTGCTTCCAAGACTACTCTTGTGTTGCAGAAAGGTCGCTTAAAAGTTCAGCCGCATGAGGGGCGCAGTGCATGATCAGGCTCCAGGTGAGGCTATGCTTATCAGACTTGTCGAAATTCTGACTCTTCGACTGGCGTTTCTGGGCATTTTGGTATTTCGATAGTCAATAATCGAACTGTGGCTATAGAACGTTGCTGGTGAGATGGTTTCCTCAAGGCGATGATCTAGAGAAAAGTTGGCCGCCTGTAAGTAGACAAGAGGAAATGTTCTCGGCTGTTGCGTGGGTCAAAAGCGCACCCGATCAGCCACACGCATTTGAGGCGGTTTCCGCCTCGCGACAACCCCTAAAGCAACTACCAGGACTTGGACTGGAGAATGCGCCTCGTCCTACAGCCTATCGGTCGTATGGCAGACCGCGCATCTCTGAAGCAAGACTGTAACAACGCTCATGTCAACAGCGAGAGCTGCATCACCAAGACCAGGCTCTATTACGTTTTGGGCCGGCTTTGGAATTGACATCCATAGGTAGCTGTGTCGAAAGGTTTATTGTCGTAAGAAAGATAGACGACCAGAAGGACTAGCGAAATGCAAAGATCATGGCCAGAATAGACTGCTCGTAGAGCATGATCAGAAAGAGAAGTGCGACGTTAGATGCTGGAACGGAGGGGTTTTGTACGATGCTGACACTGCAACGATTGGCATTACTTGTATAATATCAATTGCTTGTCTTTACTTCACATACGACCATAGGACACTGAAAATTAGGCTTCCCGTCCGCTCAGCCATATACAAGCAGTGTACCGGCGGATTAGTAGTTAGGTGGGTGACCACTAGCGAATCCCCGCTGTTGTATGTTTTTGT
>NW_021167927.1:0-68477 GCF_004154835.1 Alternaria arborescens | reverse complement strand
TTTTTTTTTTTTTTTTTTTATAAAAAAAAGACCACAAAACTAACCCCCCCCTACCCTGGGGGGCTGGAAGTTTTGAAAAAAAGACAAACAGTATACAGTGTATATCCAGCATCTTCGATACCCGCCATAACATGGAATCAGCAGATAACTGCGCACAAGAAGTCGATGAGAATAGGATTGAGGTAGACAAGATACCCCAGACAATGTACCACCAGCGGGGATCAGGTACTTGATCACAATGCGTCGGCGGCGGTCACGCTGCGCCCATTGCTCATCTACATCATTGTGTTGAGACTCTCCTGCATGGTGATATGGTTAACGGCACCCGATTTGCGGACTCGACTGCGCCATATATGCGCATGAAAAGGGATTCTATGTGACCTGTGAGGGGTGTTGTTTCATTGGTTCATGGGCTGTACTCGCGGCTGTGCCGCATCTTGGTTCAACAGCCTTGCTTCGAGCTTCGTTCAAGCCTGCGTGACATGACGGCTGATGTGCGAGTGCGCAAACTTGTGAGGGTAAGTGGAAAGGGAGTCTTGTTTACATCGAAGTCGTGATCAGTCGTTGCGCCAGGACGCTGAGCAGACGATGCTGCTGAGATGATGAGCTGGTATTTGGCGCCGTAGTGACTCAAGTCCCTGGGCCGCAGCGATGTCGAGTGTGACTGCTTGATCTGTCCGAAAAGCCAGCGCGGATCGCATATTAGAAGATAAGAGGCACAGCCAACATTGCCTCCTGCTGTGGTGCTGCGCACGCCGCGAACCCTGCAAAGTGCGCTGCTGGTGCGTGGCAGTGTGGAATTGAGATGATGGTTGTCGATCCCAGTGTTTCCTTCCAGTGAGTTCTGGCTCCTTCTCTTGCGTGCTGTAGTCAACGTGGAGTTAGTATCTCTGGACCTCGTCTGGGAATGTGCAACTAAAACACCATCGACCCATGTAAAAAGCCGCCTGTAGAACTAAGATTACCGTGAGTCCAAAGTCTCCAAGCAAACGTGTGAGAAGGCACATAAGGGCTGGTGACTAATCGCCAGACTACGGGACGTTGAATGGTGTTCGCTCAGTCGAGCCGCCCGCATCCCGCAAACCCACTCTGCACCTTTACTCTGATCGCGCATTCACATGATCAGCGCGTTGGCAACGGTCTCGCCACTCATCACGAATCCACGTGCACCATCGCGAACATTTCAGCTCACGCACCCAAGACTCGTTGAGCCGCACGCATCAGCCAACAGTTAAAATAGCCACCAATCCCCCTGCTTCTTCCAGGCACGACGAAACACTGAATTTTGCGCAGACATCAACTATGACACACGAAATGGCCTTTAGAGGTAACTCGTGTGTCAAAGTCAAGAACGTGATGGTTGCGCAGTGGGACCTTGCGGTATGAAAAGTCTGAAGCTGAGCCGATGAAAGCCGCACGACGCCTCTCACCACGTTCTCGTGAGTACCTGACGGGAGCTAAGCGGTTAACGGAGATCATGCCATGGGCATTAGCTATTTTCGGGTTGACTTTGTATGGAAAGGGTCTAGTCAGGGCAGATGTGAACGACACTATGATGACGTCCTACGGTGTGCGTTTTGGCTTCTAGACACTCGGTGGAAACCAAGGCGAGGCGATACTACCTTACTAGACCCACATGTGCGACCGTTGAGAAAAATCAGTCACGATGCACGTGGAGGATGTGTCCAAGATCTCACGATCGTTTGGCTGGGGATGGAAAGGGGAAGAAAATTTCTTCGTTGTGCCATGGGGTATATAAGGGGCGGGGAGGTGGGTTCGTTGTGGGAGCATCAGCAACAAGCCATCAAGTCTACTACTACTAGTTCGCCATCATCAAACTCTCCTATCACTTCGAACAATTCGAACGAACAAACCTTCTCAACAACCTCAAAACCACCACCAACATGAACAACTTCGACTCCCACCCGCGCATCCTGTCGCTCTCTTCCGCTTCAACCCCATCTTCCATCCCCACAACACCCTCTTCGCAGTCTCGTCGCCAATCTCACGAGTCGGCCCACGACGCCCACCACTTTGTCAACCAAGAGGAGAAGACGCAACACAAGCTTAACCTCAGCATCAAAAAGATGTGGGAAGGCGTCAAGAAGCACGCTATTGAGCACCACAAGAGCGTCAACGCTGCATACATGGCCAGCTACGGATACGGCGCTCCCTCCGGTACTGTTACCCAGGGCAAGCCCTTGTAGACGGAGGTGTAAAGATCAAGAAAGAGGAGGAGAAGGATGTAAATGACGACACGACGACCAAAAGTGCATTTCGAGCGAGACAAAAGTGGATTTTCTATCAAGCATTATACCCCGACGAACGATCAGTAGCGCCGAGGAGGAGCTGGGACAGTGGCTCTGGAGACTGTCGTAATATCTAATAATATTCCTGCAAAACATTTTTCATTATCCCACCTTTGGATACTAGTACGTCTGTGAAGATCGTTAGGACAAGGATAATAATGTTGAACAATCGAGACAGCGAGTCCATGCGTTTATCATGATCCCTCTGACCAACTTCAATTTTATGTCATCTCCCCTCCTGCACCACATCTTTCAACCACTTCGGCACTTCCATCGACTCCTTTTCCTCTCCAACTTTCCCAAACAGATTCCCTAACCACTTTTGACTCTTCAACACCTTCGTCCCCTGATCCTGATACCCATCCTTAACATATGCCGTCGCACTGCCATGCTCTACCACACGCTCAAGCCAAGCCTTGAACCCAGGATAAAAGAACATAGCCGCAGTCCCCCCACTAGCCCAAGTCACACAAGCCCATTCCATCTGCTCCCATTCATCTTCACTACCCGCAAAGTCTCGAACCGCGTTTCTGACACTATTCTTGTCGAGCTCGCTCAACTTTTCATCTTTCAACAAGTTCTTCACCGCGTCTTTGATCGGCGTGACGGTAGATGGAGGGATCAGCCACACATTATCGATATCCTCGAAACCGAGTTCCAATGCGCGGCCAATGACAAAGTGTTCTGGATAGTCGCCGTATCCGTTTGCAGTGGGGCGAGGTGAAAAAGGCCAGTTGGCCCAGCGAGCAGGAATGTCAAGCGCAAGACCGGTAAAGTAATCTTCTTCGGCCGGGTCAAGCCATCGTAGCTTGTCGACTGTGTGCAGGGGTGGTTGAAAGTCGCCTAGAGGATGGCCCCACATGTGTCCAACAGTACCATTACTGATCTGGAGGAAAGTCTTGTAGTCCGATGGGAGTTTGATGCCCAGCCGAGCCTCGGCCTGTGCAATTTGTTCTTCCGTCGCGGGGGAGTCGAAAAGGGATGTGCTTCTGGCACGAACTGAATTCTGTGAGACTTCGGCGTCGGTTCTGATGGCTTGTGTGACGTCTTCTGCGGCCTTTAAGAGTCCTGGCATGGGAAGGTGAGCTGATGGTTTGGTACGGCCATTCGTGAGTCGCTCGATCAAAGCGATCTCGAAATCGTGCGCGAAGGCTGCGAGCGCCGCTTCATCGATGCTGAGCGCTTGCCTCAACGCTCCTCTTTTATAGAGTCTCCAAGCTTGTCTCGATCCTGCTATTGCCAAGTTATCAGAATGTCTCTCCCCTAGACTGTATGCTAGCCATTGCAACAGCTCGTCAGATGTTGGAGCTCCAACCAAGTCTAGGCCTCTGCCCTCTTCGTGCTTTCCATGCTGCTCCTCAGCCGTTAAAACCAGATCTAGTGCCTCTAGCAAGCCACAACTCAGGCTGGAGACATGGGTAGTCCGACCTGCAGTTTCCAGGTTATGGACGATGTCTCGCGCATTGGTAAGCATCTGAGTGGTGCTAGATGGTCCGTCGGACTTGTTGGTTTGGAGCTCCAGCTCTCTTTGTATATCATCAAGGCTGACCGCCTCATCATCGCTCGGCATAACAGCATCTCTGCTTTCCTCTTTCGCTCTAACAGTGTGTAGACTTGCCTTTGGGTCTTCTTGAGGCTGGACTTGTATGGCAACGTCTATTGGTTCTCCAAAGGAAGAAACAATAGACGATGCCAATCGTTTTTTGGCTGCGGTTTTGTTTTGCTGGGTCGTCTGGGTCACCGCCCTCTGCTTCGCTCGTCTGTTCCTCACAACCTGTCGTACCTTTTCTTCCTCGCCATCGGGCCACGGTACCCCATCTTCCTTTGCACGCAGATCCCACAAGAACCAAAGACTTCCCTGGCTCCGATATGGTTAGCTGTCATGATACAGGTCATAGTTGTTGAGTTTACTTATCAGGCGCCCTGCGATATCGGTGTAGCCCAAGAGAGCGAGCTCTGGAATGATGTACCCGGTGTGATGATATAATTTGTTGTTGTCGCACTGAGATAGGCAGGCCAGAAAGGAGGGACTGGATGATGAAGACATTATTGTTGGGTGTATTCTCGACGCGTACTTGATCGAGGCCTTGACGCGTTGGGCGTTAAGACGACACTGACGTCATGTGGAGATTTAGGCAACCAAGAAGGTTACAACGGATAGAATGCAACAAGATAAGAAAAAACGAACATATCAGAAAGACTATAGGAAGGCAACCGAGATTCAGTGGAATGGTAAAAACTCTAAGCGAGTCTTCCACAAGGCTGGATTAGATGTGCTACATTGCCTTCCGTAGAAGATCCGACACCATGGTGAATAGCGTCAGTATCTCAATGAGATTGACCGAGGAAAACGAGGAACGAATGCAAAGATTGAAAAGGCTTTGGCTCTGAAGATAACGATCAAGATTGGTGTTAGGAACGGCTACAAAGAGAAGAAGAAGAGTTGACAGCGAAAATGACTGGACAGAGAGAGAGAGAGAGAGAGAGAGAGAGACATGAACGAAACCCAAAACGGAAACCGGAACGGAAACCATCGAGAGAAGATACAATTCCACGCAATGTAGCCAGTGACTAGGATGATCTCACACTTGTGGCCCTGTCTCATGGGATGATAGCTCTCCAAGCGTGAAGTCGTCGTTATGGGAAGCATACTAGATGACAGGGTAGAGTTGTACGAAGGGATGTGAGCGATTACCAACCAGAAAGAATCTAGTGTAATCGAGTTTGTGGTTCGTGATTTATCATAGCCGTGATCCTCGAGAAGGCTTAGACGGTGGCCGCTTGCATAGTGGCGCGGAACGATGACGATGTTTCTGTGTTGATGGGTTATTCTGACGATGACTTTGGTAGAACGGCACTTGGTGTCCTTCGTGTGAAGCAATCCCAGTCGCTAAACGTCTTCTTACCTTTACACGTCCGAGAGTGGTTTATACCAATTCGTTGTTATCTTCTTAGAAGAAAGGAAGAAGAAACTTGGGTATGCATAGCTATAACCTTGATTGTCTTTTCTAACACACGAAAATATTAGAATCACTAGCACTATTCCTAGACAGACTAGCATCGCTACGAATGTGCCGAAAACTTGATCCTCGCGTAACTATTGCACAGAGACCCTGTCACAAGAAGCTCCATGTGACGTGCATATTATTTAGGAGCAATTTTATTGGTCGTTCAGACCAGCATAGTCTATATAGCGTAGGACTAGACAGAAGTTGTTGCATTTAAAATATTGATCTTATACGCTTCTTCTCAGTGAATCTTTATTTGACTAAATGCTAGGATATAATCTCGAAACAATCAAAGTGTAAGACCAACGGCCGCTGAACCACGTAGTCCAACTCAACAGACCTACCTCATGTCCAAGACACCGTCTTTGTAGCGCCAAGCAAAACACTTCGTAACGATAGCCACAATGTATCTAAACCGATTTTCTTTACTCATAACATTCATGACGTCGTATAATCTATATCTATCAAATCAACCAGGCCGTCTACTCTTCTTCAACCTAGCCCTTTCCTTTCCATCTTTGTTCCCCCGTCGCTCATCGCTTTCATCTGCTTCCGCAACTTTCTCATCATCCCGAACCACACCATCGACACCATCCGCACTCCGTTCATCGTACCGCGGTAATTTGGGACTACTCTCCCACATGCTCTCCTCGACCCACGTCGACTCCCTACTCAGCGGTTTCCGACTCAACCTAGCCTCCTCCACCCCTCTCAAATACCTCTTCCTCAACTCCTCATCATCCAGGACATGAAACGAGATATCCGTATCCGACCGTACCAACGGTCTAATCTCCTGGTCCCCCACAGTCGTCGAAGAAGGAGACAACGGCCACTGTTTCTCCTTTCCCGACGACGTATAAGCCGGAGTAAGCGGCGACAGCGGCGTCTCCACCGGCATCTGCATCATCCACTCTTTCCTCCTATTCCTCTCCTCCTCCTCCCTCCCCTCATCCTCGACATCCGCCACAAACAAATGACCCTCAATAACCGTCCCCCGCGTCCCCTTCTTCCCATACAACTCCCTCTCCAACCCCGCATTCTTCGCCCTCACAAGCTCCTTCCCACCCAACCCCGTGCGCCGCCTCGCCGCCACCGCCATCGCAAACGCCGCCCGCAAAGGTGTAAGTCGGTACCCCTGCTTCACGAGCTTACAATTAAACTGCGCGTCCTGCCAGAGTACGTACATGCTCAGCGTCCAGATGGCCGTGATGAAGATGAATAGACCAGACATGAGCGTCGCGAAGCCCCATTGGTAGCTCGGATTGGCCGTGTCGGGCAAACATCGGCTCTTGTCGCTCAGGTAGCTGTAGTTGTATCCTACGCCGTTGTAGCAGTAGCCATAGTCGCCGTTGAGGTTGGCCGCGTCGTATTGCTTTCCGTTGATGGGGACGGTTACCGTGGCGTTGCAGGTGTAGGTGTCGTCTGCGCTGGCGTCTTGCGTGTCTAGGTAGTAGCGTGCATTGACGTCGGTATAGCGTTGTGTATTGTTGGGGTATGTGAAGGAGCAGTTCGCATAAACGGTACTGAAAGAATAATAGTAGTAGTAGTTGTCTTGGCTCCGAAGCCATTTGTATCGCTCGTCGGCGGTGGTCATGGTGCCGTTGGGCAACTGGCAGTCACCTGGTTTCTTGTTATTGACATACTTGTATGGGGGAGGGGGGGTTGTTTACATTTGTTTTCTTGTTGGTTTTGCACGTAAAGATAGTCCGTTCGGACCTTCCAGTCTATACATGCTGTTGTTTTGAGCGTTTCGTTCTTTGTGCCTGTTATAACCCAGGTCTGGTGCAGAGCACTCGCAGGAATAATGTTGTTCTCGCCTTCGAGATCAATCCAAGCAATACTCGTGCTGTCATAACCCGTCATGGCGCCCAGCACAATAGGCACAAGCAGCACGTACCCCGTAGACCAGAACATGTAGAAGAAGAGTGCTCTTGTCCTCGCACTTTTCGCATTCCACAGCTCCTTTGTCAGCGTCCACAAGGAATGCAGCCCAGGCCCTTCATTCCCGATTCTCTGGAAAATTTCAAAACTCGCTGGATGCCGCTCAATCGCCCGGAGCAGCGCGTCGCAAAACACATTGTAACTCGCCCACCACGCCAGAGCCTGCGCGCCCTTGCCCACGAGTAAATCCCACAAGACGTCAATGGCTTTGACTTGGGAAAACGAGAACCGACCAAACGTAGCGTCAAGCGCAAACAGCTTCTCAATCCCCGTCACCGTAGCATTCTGAGGGTCCCCGAAGAGACCATCTCCACAGCTCAACGTTTTATCCGCAAAGATAAAGGTAAACGGAGTCAGGTAGCTGATCAATGTCATCGGCAGGACAACCCATATGACCACGAGACAAAACGCGTAAAACTGCTTCTTGCTCCAGCGCACGTGTTTCCACACAGGCGCGTTCTTCGTCGTCTTTCCAACCCATTTCATCGCGTCCCAGGTACTCAAGCAGGCCTCGTGGAACACCCAGGTCCAACGGACTTTCCACTTTGCTTTGGATCGCCAGTCCCATCGCGCAAACCGGCTTCCCTGCACACTGTCGTTTCCCCAGGTCGTGACGCGTTCCCGGCGTGGCGGCTCCGACGATGGCGGTGGCAGCGGCGAAGCAGGCTCATGCTGCAGCAGCGACTCGGACGTTAAATTGACAATAGACGAACACGCGACTTTAACATCCCGATCCTTCTCTTTCTTCTCATCCACGACGACACCACCATCGGGATCCGCTGCTGAACTGTCCGTCGTACCGGCGCGAGTACGGATCCAAGGTAGCAACATCTTTCGTATTAATATCCAACAACAACAACAACAACCCCACCCCCACAGTCCAAAAAAAGCGACGGCGACGACGACGACGACGCGAGAAACAAAAAAACAAAGCGGGTTTAGTGGCAATGCATCAACGGTACTCGGTGTAGAAGAAGCGAGGGGGAGCGGAGCGGCGTCGTGAGGCTTTCCACACACAGACACAAGGACACGGAACTCTGCATCTGGTCGTGTCGAGGGTAGAGGAAGACAGACGCAGATGTGTCGAAGTACTACTAATCAACCACCCGTTTACGAATCGCGTAGGACGCCTGAGCGGTAATACCGCGGAGACGAGCTACCTAGTATGCACGCTGCATGCTTGATGCCTGCAAGTCGTTCGGTTCTGGCATGTGCGTTCTGACGGCGGCGGGCGGAAGACAAAGTGAAAACGCCAGAACTCACTCGGTGAATACTCGACTCATTCGCGAGTCGCTTGCAATTCCCCATATGCACACACTGATTCCCTTGACCTTTCTTTTCTTTCTCGACGACATACGGGCGAGATGAGCGCGGCCACATTTCCTACACGCACAGAGGAACGATGATGGGGATCGATCAAAAGGGCCAGTTTGTGTCTGCCTTGCGGTGTGCAGGGCTTATCCCGGGACTAGCATGAAAGATGTACCTGAGGCTAGCCCCATGGGGTCTAGCCAATCTTACACAGCCTCATCCTAGATGCATGCGAACTGACCACCGCCGTCGCCGAAAGTATGGCTAATAAGCTAGCGGACCGGAGTTGATAAAAGCTTGATGTCAAGATATGTCCATGGTGCGCGCGTCTCTGAACTGTACCCTGTGGAGTAAATTGTCTGATTGTTTCCCTTCAATCATTGAACGATTCACGTCATAGGTTTGCCCCAATCTACGACGACAGAGAGATTGAAAAACTCACACAGTTATCAACCATCAATCACCATGCTCACACTCTCCACTCATCAAAAATCAAAGAAAAAAGTCTTGTTAGAGAGACCCTTTCCCATTTATCAGTATACGAATATACAGCAATCGAGCTCCAGGCCCGAGACCCCATGCATGCATGCAAACCAAGCCAATACCTTTATGTATACAAAACGCCATGTTTAAAAAGAGAAACCCCTCCTTCAATGTCCTTCTCTGCCTCCGAAAAGAAGAATTAAGCTCAATCAACTACCAACCGGCGTCCCACTCCTCGACAACACACTCGCCGAACTATTCGTCCTCAACACGGGCGTCGCACTCCGACTCCTCTCCCTCTCCCGATCCCTCTCCTCCGTCTTAACCCTCTCCCTCGCCTCCTCCACCAACCGCTTCGCCTCCCTCACATTACGCATGGTGCGACTAAGTTTCCCTTCTTTCCCCTCTTGCAACTTCTGCAACTCCCCCCTCGCCTCGATATCTTCTTTAGTCTTGGTAACAAAACTCTTCAATGAGACCTTAATATTCTGGCGGAGGTCTTGGCCCTCGTCGAAAATGGCGTCGCTGTCGCGGATGCTCTTTACGTTTTCGACGCGGCGCGTGAGGTACAAGGTAGGTCGACGGGCGTTGGCAGCGGCGCTTGCGGCGAATTGTTCGCGGCGCTGGGCAATGATGCGCTGGACTTCTTCTTCGTAGGCCGTTTCGTACACGTTGATATCCACGTTGGACGGCGATTCCGACACGATGCAGCCGTCTTCTGGAGCAGGGGGGAAATCCTCGCCTGTGCCAATGTTGAGGAAGAGCGTGTCTTCGAGCGGGTTGTGCGCGTGGCCTTTGCCTAGAGGTGTGGTTGGTGTTGATGACGAGGGCGCGATGCCGCCGGGGGTGGAGATGGAATGAATTGGCGCTGGACGGATGGACATGTTTTCGTGGATGACCTTGGCATTGCCGTCGAGACCTGGCACTGTTGGGGTGGTTGGACTGCTGGTTGCAGGCGATCGGGGAGCTGGACGTCTTCCTGCTGCTTCGGCTCGGAGACCGGGTTTGATATAGGCCATGTCGTCCATGTTGTGGGGAAGCCTCTGGCCCCGCTCGTCGATGTTGATGCGGTGATGTACACCCTCGGTGAAGAGTGCGCCTTCGACTGGTCGTCGGTCATGTGTGTCTTGTGATTTTGATTTGCGTAGTGCCGATGGTCGCATGGACATGGGAGGCTGAACAATTCGCGAGGCACTACCTAGTATACTCTCAATACGGTCGGGTCGCCTTCTGAACAACAGTTGCTTGAAGCGCTTGACCGCCCGTACCTACCGAATTGTTAGCCAAGACCAGTTTCGATACCGTCACGGCAATGCTTCTTGTATGTCATAGGGATTACGTGCACCTACCACTGTGACCAAGTGGCCCATGTTGCCTGTAATAGCAGCATTGACCTCCTCGTCGGTCGGCGGATCAATAATGATGGCCACGTTTTCCGACTTTGCTAGTAGAGGGTCTGTTCCTTGCCGTGTGACCCAGGGGTGTTCCTGCTCGAGTTAGACTTGCGCAATCAATCCAAACGGCCAACTCACTCTAATCTCTTCCATGGTGATCCTCTTCTTGGGGTCCTTCTCCATTAGCCGCTGGAGAAGTTCCTTCAGCTCCGGATTGCAGTCAGTCTCGAATTCCAAAGGGTCCATTCGTATTGATTGGTAGAGCTCAATCATGCCGTGCTTTTCAAATGGTATCCGTCCAAAAAGGAGGCAGTACAGCGTGCAGCCCATAGACCATATATCCGCAGCTCTTCCCGAGACATGCCCGTGCTTGGCAACACACAGCTCAGGCGGCATAAAC
Source organism: Alternaria arborescens (assembly GCF_004154835.1). Lineage (NCBI taxonomy): Eukaryota > Fungi > Ascomycota > Dothideomycetes > Pleosporales > Pleosporaceae > Alternaria > Alternaria arborescens. The sequence goes on along the minus strand of NW_021167927.1, from coordinate 57,631 downwards.
GCTGGCGAGCCCGCTGACTTTGCCGTCTTCATCTCGCCTTCCTTGTCGAACATTTCTGAAACGCCGAAATCGACAATCTTTAGCACATCCTCTTCTGTGATGAGGCAGTTGTCGGGCTTGATGTCACGGTGGATAATACCCTGGGCGTGGACTGGCAGAAGTTAGCCTTGGGTCACGCAGGGTCGGAGGTCACGCACGGTATTCGAGACCCAGTATCATGTCTCTGAACCAACACCGACACTGCTCTTCGCTGTATGGGTCGGCGCGCTCCTCGAGACCAACTTGCATGACGACGCCCTTCTTGCACATCTCCATAACCATGTATAGCGAGTCTTCCTCGGGGTCGTCCAACACCTCGATCAAGGTAACCAGGTTGGGGTGGTTCAGCTTCTTCATAATGGCAATCTCTTCCTTGATGAGCTCAAAGGCATTGTTCTCTTCGGTGACGGAGTGGCGGTGCAGGGGCGAGTTGAAGCCTATGCCAGCTGGGAGGGCGCGCATTCGCTTCGCAGCCGCGGGTCGGCGGAGGAGGTTGGACTGGGCGCGTTTTCGCAATCGCGACTTTGAGAATTCCTTGACAGCCTGCGCGTTGATGCGTCAGCGAAAGCCAATGGCTGTACCACTAGGGAACCCGCATGTGTATCTCTCTCTCTGGGCGCATGGGCCGGGTGGAGCCTTCTCTTTCTGGTTGTCAGGCTGGTATCCTCACATATTCTTGGCCATACTGGTCTACGGCAAGGTGAACGGCGCCAAAGGAGCCGCGGCCAATCTCCTGCTTGACTAGGTATTGGTTGATGCGGTGCTGGGCGCTGCCGTCATCTTCGCTGTTGCTGTACTCGGAGCGCGCATTGAAGGTTTCCTAGCAGGTTAGCATCAATGCGTCGTCGCATGCGGTGCGTGGCGGCCGTCGCACCTTGACACGTCTTGTCGAGGAAGCTGCGCGCTTGTGGTGTCGTAACGGGCTCTGGTATGCGGGTGTTGACCTGGTCTAGCATCAGCACTACTCCCACCACCTCCGCGGGGTACAAGCGGCAGCAGCACGTACATAAACTTAACGGGCGGCGGTCGTCCGGCCTCGCCGACTGCAGGAACGTCTAGAGAAGGTTGCGAGGTGTAGATGCGCAGGTCGGATTCTGAGGGGCGTTTGGGGGGAGGTGTCGGCGTAGGGGAGGGTGACATAACTCCCTCAGTAGTCGGCCAGGGCGGGCGGTAGCTAAGTACGTAGCTGATAAGATTGACACACGGGGCTAGCAGAGGGTTAGGGAGAAATAATATGGGGAAATCCGGGACCGTCGACGCAGACGTTCCGAGAGTGCAGGATCCAGCTGTTTAGAGAGGGCCCGACTAGAGAGTGAGAGGGGGGGGACGATGCAGCAAAGAGGGGGCCGTTTCCTGACATTTCTTTCAGCCTCACCCGTCGTCACAACATCACCCCCGTCACAACATCACCTTCAGCTCGTTATCCACTTAGACCGTGCTCTGTTGATCCACTCTGCTTTCATCCGCTAAATCTCTCCACCTTCGCTCCGATTACCCTTCACCGGCCACATCTGACGTACCTGCCGACAACTACCTATCGTCAATTGGCATCGGTGACCAAATCCGCATAGCCGCTTCCCTATCGACAACACCACTTCCGCATACCAATCACCTCCCCCGACCACCCGCCTACGTCATCCTCCTCACAATGGTCCTCTACAGCTTCTACATCTTCGATCGGCACAGTAAGTAGTTCCCTGAACGTCATGCCGTGCACGCGCTGACCGCGTCCCCCAGCCGAGTGCATCTACTCGCGCCGCTGGACGCCCGCGCGCCCCTCGTCGTCGTCGTCCAAAGCCACGGCGCGCCCGCAATCCGGCACCTCGATTGCGTCCAACGGGGACGTCGTGGCCGCCGTGCGCAAAGGCATGTCGCACTCTGACGACGAGAAGCTCGTCTTTGGCCTCGTCTTCTCGCTGCGCAACCTCGTTACCAAGCTGGGCGGCGCCGACGACACCTTCCTCAGCTACCGCACCGGCGAGTACAAGCTGCACTACTACGAGACGCCCACGCGCATGAAGTTTGTCATGCTCACCGATACAAAGGTGATTAACCTGCGCCAGTACTTGCATCAGATCTGGGCCAATCTGTACGTCGAGTATGTGGTGAAGAATCCGCTGGCGCCTGTGGAGCATCCCGGTGGGATTGGGGTTGCGAATGAGCTGTTTGAGAGGGGTCTGGAAGCTTTTATCACGGCGGTGCTGCCGGTTTGAAGACGAAGGAGGGTAATACGTCAAGATTACACAGACGGCGAAAACGCACAACTAGGACACGGATTATGGCATGCGACAGCACCACGGGCTGAGAAAGGCAGGACAGGCAGGTTTTCTGTTACAACGCAGCCACGGTGTCCTCATCAACAGCAGCAAACCTCCACACAAGCCCAAAATTCCTGAACCCCAAAAACGTTTGCATGAAGAAGGCTGGCGCCAGAACGCTTCGACATTGCGAACGAACGACCCGACATGCATACAAGCTTCGAGCCGTGTCGGGAGTGGCCGCACTTTCCTTGTCAACCCCAGACGCTCGACTGGCCCCACATTCATGTACACAGCCTCACACCAAGACGCGACTAAGCAGCGCTACATGGGGATGCGCGTGGGCTCTTGGTCTAGACTCATGGTCGGATGTCTGGAAGAGTGATGGGGAGGAGGGGCATGTTGCGTTGCCGTCTAATAGATATTGAATATATCCTCACTTTTTTGACAGCTATGTCAATGCTGGTGTCTTGATTTTTTGCTCGGGTATATGTGTTGGATGGGAATGGGATTAACGATAGAATGTGACAACCATGGCCTGGAGTTTCGCGAGTGGTTCGAGACATGTATAGTGGTGTTGGGGCTCTTTTGGGAGCGGCCGGACCGAGGACTCATGCAGACATTTTGCTGCTCTTTTGGCGTAGAGGAACATTGGTGAAGAGTGGATCGTTGGGTGGCAAGGATGTCATTTGTTCATCTCTGCCCTTGTGTGCAGCGATGCGGATATGACTGAGCATATGTATAGTTTTTGGACTGTCGGTTTCACATGGTAATGTTTGGAAAAATATTCCTGGTTTGCTTCTTTCGATGAAGAAAGAGGTTCTACGAAAGAATAAGATAATGAGCGGGTTAAGAAAGAGGTACATGTTTTGTAGATCGTCTCGAAAGCACGGAGACATTAACGTTCAGTGTAGAATTCTTCGGTCTTCCTCTTCTCATAGTGAAGCCAGAATTCGATTTTGGTATTTGGTTCGGGAAATGGATGTGATAGCAGAGTGTGAGCTAGAGTGGCGATGACTTCTTTCGTGTAATTTTTGTTGAAAAATCAAAACGGGACGGCCATACTATCATTGTATGGGGGTTTTGGGTTTTTTCCTTGCCGCATGGCTCCTTCACGCTCAAGGTTTGGCGTTTTGAAGAAAAAAAGGTTGCTTGTTAGGAAGGTAAGAGAGGGAAGAATGGAAGCCTTTTATACGTCTGACACACTAATCTTAGATAGGCGATACCATGTTCTTCTCGGTGTCGATAGAGGAGACACCACGACTTATCCCTCCAGATGGACAGATGATGTATATACAAGCTTCGAGAAAGCCAGGTGCGCCCGAACGATCACGCACCCCAGACGGACACGCCCCACATCCGTGTATACAGCCTTACACCAAGTCTTGACTGCATGACTCTACGTCCAACACGCTTTTTGGTGCTTCAGATCATATCAAACACAGCCACAAACTGGACTATGTAGACTAAGCTGACTGCAAAAACCGCGTTGCAATGAAACATATCACGAATACTCACTCGGGCTATTGACGGCTGCTGCAATCATGCAACTTGAGAAAATGTACTCCAGGGCTGATCTTACCAACCCCTTCTTAGATGCCTTCGTGGCATGAGACTGCATGAAAAGTTATCGGATACGGGTTGATCAGCCTATCAGGCTAGTGAGCACGATCAGGGTGTCGAGCTGAGTATGCAGGTTGAGACCTACCAATAAGAACAACGTCGCAATGTCAGCTACTTAAACTATCCAGCCTGTCAGTATTCTTTCCATCTTACGTTTTTTCTTGACCAGCTCTGTTACAGCTTTCCGCGAACTCCTTTGCACACAGTTTTGATAGTATCGTTGGACTTATAATACTGTCACTTAACCCCTTTGCCTTCTAGTGCGCTTTAGTAGTTGACCATCTACAGCCTTGGATCGTCGCCACGCTGCTGCTCAAATCAACGCCATGGAAGAGAGAGGAATCCGTATTCTATGCCTCGACGGGGGCGGTGTCAAAGGCATTGTCTCTCTGGAAATGTTGAAACACATCATGGAAGACATACGTACGCAGGAGAATATTGAGAGACATGTTCCTAGGACCGCCAAGTCTAGACGAGCTGCCAGTTCTCGCTCATATGTCCCACCTGAAGAATTGAGACCTTGCGACTACTTCGATCTGATCTGCGGAACAAGTACTGGAGGTTTAATCGCTCTGATGCTGGGCAGACTAGGATATGTATGTATTTACAAGCTTTGACTACTACTCATCAACTCACTGACATCGCAGACCGTGGATCAAGCGATCGAGAAGTACAACACGCTCTCAAAAAAGATCTTCGGTAAGAAGTTACCATGGGTCGAGCGTTGGAACGCCACCTACGATGAAGCAGCTCTCGAAGAGTGCCTGAAGACGGTTATAAGAGAGTCTCCTTTTGAGCTGCAGGAGAATGCACCACTGAAAACAACCATCCCCACCACTGATCGCCCAGAAGTTAGAAGGACAGGTCGCAGACTTCAAGGCTGCAAAACATTCATCGTTTCGACAAATCTTGATAAGGAGTCTTCACGGCCGGTTATCTTAAGATCTTACGACATCCAAGGTATCGAAACTGAGCGTGCATCACCTTGTACGATCTGGCAAGCTGGACGTGCGACTTCTGCAGCCCCGACGTTCTTCAAACCCATCGAATTGGATGGCCAAAGCTTCAGTGACGGCGCAACTATAGCTAACAACCCGACCTACATCGCTATCATGGAGGCAAGCAAGATCTGGAGACCTGTTGATATCGATTGCATATTGAGTCTCGGAACAGGGCGTGAGGAAGACCACACTATGGCCAACGCTACTCTAGACATGCTGGGCCCAAGGGTAACATGGATCTGCGAACGAATGCTTTCCCGCTTCTTCTACTTTCGCCTTCAACTCGCCATCTACAGCCTGCATGCAATGACTGGTACTGAGGCGACGCACCACAATACCAGAATCATGGTCGATGCATATCGTGCTGATGCAGAGACTCCCAATGTCGACAGGAAGGAGGTGTACTTCCGACTCAATCCAGACATCAAGAGTGTGAAAGCAGGTTTGGACAGCGTTGGGAAGATGAGTGAACTCAGTGCAGTTGCCAAGAAGTATATGCGAGAACATCCCGATGCACGTACTGCCCGAGAGGCCATTAAGTTGAAGCTTGCTGGATCTCGTCAATTAAGGCCACCACCGCCAGTCAATGTTCGTCAAAGGTTCCCATCGATTGTAAGACTGTTGAGGTTTGCACCTACACTGAATGGCGATAATACATTCATCGCTGGGGAACCTAACACGAACTTGACACAGGACGAAGACGCCGACCAGCTGGAGTAGCACCTTGTCATCTAAGTACTAGAAAAGCGGCTGGAGATGCAGACATCGATTATGTCGATGGTAGTTTCGAGAACATATGCAGAATGTGCGGAATATACGAGTTGAATTTTCTTTGCGGACTGTGAATCTGGACAATCTTTTGAAACAGTGTGTTTTGTTGACACAGCGGCCAGAGACATGATGAAGTTCCATGTGTCTTTGTAGAAAAGAGGCGCGAGACATGTATTCGATGCTTGTACGCTTCGGAAGAGATGGCGTGAAACACAGACATACATAACCATCTTTGTCACTTCGGGAAGGAATGATGGATCGAGCTCAATGGGAAAGACGGAGCCTGAACATGATGGACAAGTCTAGACAAACCCAGCGTTTCTGATAAATGTAGCAAGGGACACCAAGAACTTGTCGCCGCTGATCTCACCAGTGTGGCTACCGCAATGATAAGGCTGTTGACGCATCATGACCCATGATAAAATTTCTTCCCTTCTCATCTGCAGGGTGTGTCTTGAGGATGTGCGAGACCGGCGTATGCTTGTACTTCCCGCCACGGTGATACTTTTCAGCGTCTTCTCCCAGCCATAGATGCCTCGGTCTCGATTTGCAATAATAGAAACCTATCAGGACGCGATATTGATCGTTTATCATTGTGATACAGAATTCGAATATTCATGCTGCAGAGTGATGATTCAGCGTGTCGAGGATTTTGAACATTCTTACACACATGTGCGTAGATGCCAGTGTTTGAGCATTTCTAGAGACCATGGAAGGATGGAATAGCTGTTTTGGTATCCGAGAAGATGTAGGTGGACAGCCGTGGCGCGATCATCTCGATCTGTTCGTGAGCCGTAAGACGGAAGGTCATGAGATAAAGCAAGAAGCAGGGCGATCGGTAGCTTCTATGAACAGCGTTGCCCGCTATCGGAGACGATTGAACATTCGCTAGATATTTGCGCCAAACACTAGTCGATCAAACGATCGCGTAAGGGTTCAGTGCTCGTTGTCTGACTCTTCCTCGGTATCTTCCTCTTCTTCTTCCTCACAACTATCGTCCGGCTCACAGTTATCTCGATGCTCATGCATTACAACACCTAGCTCTCTTCGTCCCTCTGCATATAGTGCCTCGTCTTCTTCTTTCAATTCTTTTGCAACTTCGCGCAGTGTTGGAATCATTACACCGGAGACGAAGTCTTGGAGTCTTCCACCAACAATGCTGTATTGTGAGACGAATATGGGAACTAGCTCTTCGAGGGTATCGCATAATATAGCATCTTCGTCCACTACACGTTCAAATTCCTTCGGAGAGTATCGCGGGTATGGTTGCATGTCGCAATCAGGGTTGTCCCTGTGCTGGATACGGCCGATATCGCAACATGTGTGTCTTAACTCCAGGTACGAGAATACGAAAAGGCGCATGTAACCACATATGAGTCGATGAAGCTTGAGGGTTCTTGCTGATCTGTCAACCCAGTTGGTCAAGTCAAGAAGAATGTCCGATTCGGCTTCCAAATGGGTACGCCCGGACCAGTACAACGGTAAATCCCTTCTTACTTTCCCTATCGGATATGCATCTTTGAATTGATCGCAGATGACGGAGAATTGTGAACAAGGTAACCTGGTCGTGAAGAGATCTTTCCAGAAGCATGTCAGAAAATCGCAGCCGGAGCCGCTGCATCCACATTCGCAATGGTCCAGAATTTCTTCTTCCACTAGCCACTGGAAGGCGTCGAACTCCCAGGTAACCTCCATAGGCGAATCTCTTTCTCTCTTCAAAATTGCAAAGCTGGATAGTAGATATTCCGCAGATTGCCAGCCCAACAAATGCGAAGCGGTGGTGTCCGATCCTGGCCAGGTTTCTCGTAGATCCGCCCCTTTTGAAATGAACCATCTAACAATCAGGTCTCGCTTGGTCAACGTCCCCCGCGTACCATCTTCCTTGCCCCTCTGCGTCAGGAAATACACTAGAGGTGAGTAAGAAGTTTCCATCCTACACCTGAAGTCCCTTCCGCTAATCTCACGAAAGCCATCATTTTCCTGCTTTTCGAGAATCTCAAGTCTCGTTGAACACCAGCAACCATCCTTGTAGTACAGGCTCTTTCTTTTTGGCCAATAGTGCTGTGGCACTATAACACCTTTGCTCAACAGCGCATAGAGAATGCATCTCACGTGCGCATCCGGTAGGTCGCTTCGAGCACTATCACAGCAGTACTCAATCTCGTGCTTTTCCGCTAAGAGACGAATCTCGTGTCTCAGACCCGAAAGATGTGAGAACATCTCATGAACTACATCATTGCTGTAGGCCGACTGAGAATAGCACCGATGGATATAAAGCACATCCTCCACGAAGCCAATGAATCTGAGCTGTCCCTGCTCAAGACTGGCTCTTTGTGATAGCCAAAGTTGCACCATCTCCGATCTAGCTGTACTGGCTGAGCTTTGGAGCAAGGTAAAGTACTTTTGTGGCAGGAGTTTCTCGTCTATATATGTCATCAAAGCGGCCTCGAGCATGAGTTTGCAGCCGTGTGTCCAACCTTGAATGGTAGCCAATTTGAAAGCGTATGCTACAGACCGGGTGTCCAGGCTCGAATGTCCAAATCGGCGAAGGCAATGCTGGAGCTGATGATCATTTCTTGACAGTATCGCCACTACCAAATCGCTTTCATCTAGTATCGGATCTGTGAATCTCTCAAACGAGAAGGCAGCAAAACTTGACGAGTAAAGGCTCGAGTTCGTCATGAATCGCAACGTGGGTCGAGTGATCTGCAAGCCGTGGTCGAACAATGCGTTTGGAAGCTGCATTTGATCGCACCAAGCGTGTGGAGGGGTGTATATCATCAGATGATCCAAGCCTGTACTATTGGTGGTGAGCTTCGTTCCATTGCCTCCATTCATCGATCGAAACAAGAACATGAAAGAAGCTTCCGTTATAAACTTACTATCCATAGTTGTCTCGTTCGAAGGCTAGAGTCGACATCCGAGGAAGAAGGGTCATAAGAAGGTAATGGAGATTCTTGGTGTAATTGGATTTGTCCTCGCCTGTTGAGACTTTTCTGCTCTCCCCGGCAATCCGGCCTATTTGCTATACTAATTCAGCTTGGTATCACAGCTTGGAAAAGCACTTCGTACGTACATGTAAAAGCGTACGTCCATTTGATAGGCGATCTCGTGCTGATGCTTGTCCACTCTGGAACATCATCAACAATTTATCGACCTCGCCACGAAACAACTCTTCTGATATGGTTGGGCTAGATCGGACAAGACTGCGGATGAACGAAAAAGCAGGTGAAGATCGAGGGACCACATGATAACACTCCAGACTATGTTTGATCGAGAAGCCAGCGCCATAGGCGAGTCTCAACGAAACTGAGACCTTTGATCCTAGAATGAGACTGCACAATGTAGCCCGAAGGTGCAGATCTGTCACTCCATTATGGAGAGGGGATAGACAACATTCAGGGTCGTGATAGGAAGTCCGGGTGAATGCAAGCGCAAGCCATCCTGATCGATAACTAAACGCGCTTCCCTGTGTTTGGCATGTACAAGTAACTTTTGCCAATCTCCGCTCCAATCTGTGGTTCTTTTGGTGAAGCGACCTTAGATTCATCATGTCTGTCTGAAGTGTAGAGTCTGTCGTCAAATCAACTTCGCCGAGCTTTGCTTCCTGCGCAGTGTCAGTCGAGCATGTTTGGAGGGACGTCGTGAGTACCAGGCGCTCAAGAGTAGATTGAAGTCGCGGCAGAGTCATAAGGGATTGCATCGTGTCTTGTAAGTGGTGTACGTCGGCATGGAGACTACGAAGGCTGTGCGCCGTAGCTGCGAACCCTGTTTCGACTACCCGTGAATGACCAGCGAGTTGAAGTCGTGTTTTGTCAAACACAACGTGCTGTAGTTGTAGACTGGAGTAATGTTGCGCCGCTTGATCCATAGACAGCTGTGTGAAACGCTGTCTGTTCTCTTCAGAGGCCAAGCGCTGTTGATCAATGACGAGCGCGAGTAGTGCAGTTTGTAGACTCTGCTGTATTGTACTCAGAACGCCTTTCCAATATTCTATCTCCGCCTCTTTGAATGGTAAAGCCATCCGCTTACCTAGCCTCTTCAAGCTTGACTTGATCCCGCCATCTGAGGCTTGATCGTCTGGTCTCAATTTCTTTCTGATTGTCACGATGGCATCTGCGCATGATGCGATACCTGTAAGAGTCGTCGATACTGACTGAGACCGATCAACTCTCCCAATGATGGTTTCCAGCAGTTCAAGTAGAGTTGAGAGCTCCTCCGTCTCCGCCATAATCTGTTCAGCCTTGTCTTTCGCTTCCTTCACACCGCTAACGTACCATTCTAGGCCCTTGCAAAGTTGGATGGCGAGAGAAACAACGCCGACGGCACTGCCAGTGATGGAAAACGGATCGGCCATGATAGAGATTGTCGCGCCAACCGTGACACGATTTGAAAAGTGATGAGGGAAGGAAGCGCGCGAAGAAGAAGCGGGACACAAGAAGGCAGCTGAGGCTGAGGCTAAGGCGCAGTGCATGCAGCCATACGGTGTTCAACCACTTATATCGATCCGCCACTGACAGGTGACAATACGCGTAAGCAGCCACTTCTTGTTGTATTTATCGTGTTACACGTTCGATCTACAGGTAACGAGCGACAGTTAGCCTCGTCTTAAGTTCTTGGCTGTGGTTATTTAGTTTTGTGCTATAATTTGATCCAGTAGGTGGGCAAAGACCTCACACTATGAGAAAGATAGAGCCACATTCCGGTATGACATGCTGGGATAGACTGTAGAAATTATTACGAGTGTATTGTTCCTGTACGCCTAAGTCTATATTGATAAGAAAAGTAAAGCGCTCAATGCTGCGCAGCCAGAGACCTATGCTCCTTATTCATACGCGGTGAGTCGTCTTCCTCATCATCGGAGTCAAGACCTTCCAACTCGAACTCCTCAGCATCTCTTACTCTACGGTCGACCCTGGTGTAGCCATTGATATGTCCATTCGCGTGACCGTTCGCTAGAGGTGCCTCGGCATCAGCCTTGTCGTCCTGGCCCCAAGCGTATACGGCGTAGAGATGGATAAGCATGTTGACGACTAGACACAAATTAGCTTGAGACAGTACTAAGGAGGTTTGAGAAGACTTACAAAGGAACAGCAAGAAAGCGATACTGTACAGAATCAGGACGTAGGACACATGCGTGACGTTTGCATCGGAAAGCAGTTTCATCTGCTCTTCAGTCGCACCCATAAACATGAAACCTCCAGCCATCAACAAGAAAGGTGTCAAGTATTGGAAGCTGTTCGGGTCTGAGCCGTCAGTCGCAACAGAAGCTCGGTCCTTGAGCACGAATGAGATCTCGATGATACGCGCGGCACCTGCAGCCATGAGGGTATAGCCAAAGATGGTATGGATCATAGTCGAAATGGGGAGGTGTTGCGGATGCGCGGACATGGCCCAGCCTGTCATCAGGATGATTATACCAGGAATGAGGTTTCGCTTCGGTTGTCCATTGCGCTTTCGGCTCAGCCAGACACCGACTAGGCCCGCAGCCCACCAGACGATGCCCATGGACGTGTGTTGAAGGTCGTTGTGCACCCATGGTCCTCCCCAGCGGTGTTCTGTGAATGTGTTGACGCAGCCCCACGCAGCAATGACGAGGGAATCGAAAAACTCTTGGCTCCTTCCAGTCCTCCGCAGCCACATTTGTCCAACCAGAAGCAGTATCAGGAGGATTATTCCGTATGCGATGAAAGCGCTTCCCATGATGAAGTGTGCCAAACATTGCCCGGTGTGGTCCGCTCTGCAGAAGCCAAGCGCAGTGATACCTCCAAAGAGGAATTGCACCCACGTCACCACAGGCATGGCCTTGCCGACGACGCCGTGCGCCTTTACTACCACATGCCGTATCTTTCCGTTTATGCCCTTTTCAAGGTGTAGCTTCAGGTAGATGCCCATGGCGACCTGGGATACCAACATGAGCATGATGACTGGTACGAACTGGGCATGGATGTTCTCGGTGAACTGTCTGCCTTTATGCCTGTGGCCGAGGAAGTAACCGATGATAGCGAGGACGGTTCCTATGGATTGGACGGGGACGTGCCATTTAGATCGTATTATCTGGGCAGGCCGTCAGCATGTGTGGCAAAGTTTCTTTAAAATACGGAGCCACATACCCCCAGCACCATACCAGTGGGAAAGATGATGCCCCATGCCAAGGATTGGATCAAGATGTGCGTCCATAGTATTGAGTCCTAAAACAACCGTCAGTCATTCTGCGCTGACAGCGGGTATTCGCCCTGGCGGTGTGTCAACGCACGATTGGGTCAGGTGATATAGCCTCGCCGTCTGGAATAGCATCCATATCGTGGTCGTGAGCCTTGACTACTGCGGTATAAAGAAGCGCCACTAGGGCTGCTCTTCTTGTATTGAGAGCCATGTTGCCGGAGGCCCTTGTGGAGAATGGTGAGTGTCGCTGCAGCTCCGAACAGGTGATTATCGTCGTCGTCTGCTGCGTTGAGAGTTTCAGGATAGCATCAGGGCGCGTGCTAGGGCAGGGACGAATGGGCGGTCGAGCGTGTTTGTTGTTTCCCTTGCAGCAGCAGTCGTCGCAATCCCGTGATTACGTTAACAATTCCGCCACACTCCGGCGGATGCGATCAACACCATCATCTCCGACACCAACGCCGAACTGCAGCTTCACCTTCACCACTCGCGACATGGCTATCGAGAAGGGCGCCACCGAAATCGCGGATTCTGAAGATGATCCGATGACGTCGTCACCTGGTGTTGTTCCGGATGAAGCTGCGGACAAGCTTTGCGCAATGGCACGCGTTCCGTACCAAGAGCGACAAGATGCGTTGCACAGGGCAGATTGCCTCCACCAAGCATTTGCACAACGCAATGCCAACGCAGCTTCATGCTCAGCTGAAGGCTTGGGCGGCGATCGCGACGATGCTCAAATTGACGACGCGTCGAAAATTGATCAAACTAACACGACACTTCAAGACCCCAATACAGTGCAAGAGGAAGGAGCGGTTAACGAGTTGAGCCACCACGACCTGAGCTCGCATTCAGAACTGCGTTCATCAAATTCAGCATCCATGACTGGAGCCATATCAGATGAGTCTAATGTGATGTTGGTGCAAGCCTTACCAAAGATGGAGTCACAGCCTGGTGAGGAAGTACCAGCTCGAAAAGCAGATACCGACATCCAACAAGACAGAAGTAATCAGACAACCAAGGACGAACCTGCCAAACAAAGCGATATGAGAGCCGTAGAGAGCGCAGTGGTGAAAGATGTGGAAAATAATTCCGAAGCCGACTATCAAGAACAGCCCTGTATCGCAAGTAGTAACAGTCTCGCCAGAAATGAGCAGGCAGCAACCGAGAGCATCCATCCTATTATACTTGATACGCAGTCAAAGACGCCGAATACCATTGAGCAGCACCCGTCGGATGCCAGCGTGGACGTGGAAGTATCCGATGGGTTTAGGCCACTGTCGCAAGGTTACACGGCGCATGGCAGTCTGTTCCAAGAGTCAAGCAATAATGGCAGCCAAGTTGCAGGCCAATTTTCAGCATACGAATACCCGAACGAGAATGCAGTCTGTCTTAGGCCCATGCTCATCCACTTCACTCGCTCACATTCATAGGCTCACACCCCAATTGCCTCTACGGCAACATCCATAGGGACAACTTCGGTCGATTCTGCAGCGGACGCGTCAGTTGACAGAGTCGGCAATCATGTAGTCCCAAACCTTTCCTTGGGCGCCGAGCAACATGATGCCCAAAGCCCAGGAACCACGCTCTGTAACTCGCAGATAGATACCGACACTAGCGGAACTGCCATGAGCGCCAGAGAGACTAGCCCAATGATCGACCACAAACAAACTTTGCTAAGGGATTCCACGGAACAACATCTAGCCGTGGCAGAAACGGCCTTGTCGAGAAAGAGCGCCGACGAAGATTCGGTGGCTAGTTCACCAATTACTGAACCAGCTACTTATGATCAATCGCACACTGGCGCGCGTTACATGACCTCACTTCCACAAACATCTCCATTGAAGACGTCCCAGGAAACCACTCTCGACGAGATGAGAGCACAAAAGGCTGCGCTTCTAGCTTCTCTCGGTGCTCTTCCAGCCATCCAAGTGCTCATAGAAGAACACGCTCTTTCAGACGCCGAACTAGACGATGCAAACGACGTACCTACCAAAACTGACATCATGGCAGCCGCAAACAAGATAGTCAGAGAACATATCAAGTTACTGCATGAATACAACGAACTGAAAGACATGGGCCAGGGATTGATGGGTCTTATTGCAGATCAGCGGGGCGCGCGGATCGTGGAAGTGCAGGAAGAGTTTGGCATCGATGCAGCGGATTGATCATCAACACCAAGGAGATAAACGGGAATAATAAGGCCGTCGATAGCGGCATGGACTAGCCTTGAGAGACATTTGACAGACACGGGATGGCAGTGTCAAATAAACCTTATACTGTAGGTACTTCCATTTTTGCTCCATATTCAATCTGCCATCTTCAACCTACTCAAGAGTGCTTCCTTGCTTAGTGTGATAACCCGCAGACGCGCCGCGCCAGACTGGGACCTTCGACTCGCCCAAGTCGCCAGCAGCAGCTCATGCCGCTCTTTCAAGTAAACCTTAGCGGCGCTGCTTGGCCTTGACACATCAGTCGGCGAATGTCGATTACGAACAACACGATAAGCCACGAACTGCACAATACGGGACGGCGAGCGCACACTCAGTTCATTCTCCAGATCTGGACCGGGCCTTCGACGCCATGTGTTCCGGTAGCGAGAACGCCTGCGCACGGTCTTGGAGCCGGTTCGCAGGGACGCGTTTGGCCAGACTGCCGGAAACCGGAGAGACGCCGATTGGAAAGGAAGGATTTTCGAAGATTGGACTTCACCAGGAAGAGCGCCATACACGTTGATTTTTCGACCTTTGTTGCGACGACCTTCTCTCGCAGCATCGGAAAATTGTAGGATTACGATCAGCTGAGCCAAAGTCATCATTCGATGTTCCATGACTCTGCCCACATTGCCAGCTCGGTTAACATCGGCCACCAGCACCGCAGCAGGATATTGGACTGCACACATCGTCTTGTATTATTGCGGGTCTTCTTCGGTCGTTTTCACTCATGTAGTCAGGGGCCGCTGCGGAGGCTAAGATCGTACCCCGAATACACCAGCAGAGACGACCCCATGCTTCGAGATGGTCTCAAGCGGGTGTCAGTACCTGACGCGTACCAGCTCCGTGTCAGCCATCGGTGAAGGACGGATCGGGCATCTCGACGCCCAAAATTACGCAACGTCTGTAGGTCGGCGACGTTGAACCAATGCTGTACGTCCGCCTAACAGGTCAACTGACGAAGTGGCGGTGCAGAGTCTGCTCCTTGCCGAGCATACAGTGGAGTCGCATGTCGTGCATTCATGCACATCGTGTCAACGGTCTCCTACAGGTTCGAAGATCCGCGGACCCACGTAGGAACACACCCTTGGGAAGATCCCAGAAATCCCAGTCTTCGGATTTATTATTGCGACATGTATGTTTACCATGCCTTGGTTCAGCATGACTTGTAAGTCACCACGGTGGCAATTCGCATTTGGACGTCCAGAACAGACGATAGCGGTGCCTGGAAACCACCAAGCACATGAACCGTATGACGCCTTGAGTATACATTACCCGTGTCTAATTTCAGGGTTAAGATGACACTCACTTTCGGATAGCAAGCTCATACATCTAACTTCCGCGTGGCACTCTGGATGTCAGAAGCTAGAGTTCATAGTGTCCCGCTCGCCGATACCAAGCAAGGGTTCTGCTCCACTTTGCAATGCAGCTCTAGTCGCAAACACAACCGAGGGTCCTTTGGGACACCAAATTACTAGTGAATGGCGTCGAACCGCGGTGATTGGCAGTTAGAAGAAGTGCAGGATAACCAAGGCCCTCGCTAAGCTGACAGCTCCGCGGTGCATGCCGTCCCGTCCACTAACACTCTCCCACTGCTAGTCAGTTACCCATGATGAACCTATCGGCGATTGCAAAGCGCTCTTCTCGAACGGGGCATGTCTCCTTTCTGTACCAGCGACGATATATGGTCGTTTTGAAGACCCTGAATCCTTCCCGTCTGGGACCTTCTTGACCGAACTCCTCCTTCCCCAACTTTCGGCGTTACTTTTACCACACACCATGTCGGCATCCGTACAGGACTTCCAGCTTGCCGCTTTGGCCGCCGGCTTCACAATCGGGTTTGGGTTCTTGACAGTATGGGAGGCTGTCAAGCAGACACGGAGGAACCACAGCCCGCTACGATCTGCCTACATCTACATGATATGGGGTGAGATTTTTGTCAACGTGGTTATTGGCATCATCGGATGGCTGTTCTTGAACGACAGGCTCGGGCCAACGTAAGTTGTCTAGAAGACTGTACACTACAGGACGTCTTTGCTAACGAAGAGCCACCAGTGTTCCAGTCCTATTCTTCATTCTGTTCTTCTGGGTCTTCGAGGTCCAGCTGCTTATGCAAATTATCATCAACCGTATCGCTCTCATCGCAGAACACCGGAGTACCATCCGTAACCTAAAATGGGGCACGGTGGTACTCATCACTACCATCAACATCGCCGTCTTCTGTATCTGGATTCCATCTCACACCGTCCCTCCGATCAGCGAGACATACGTCAAGATCAACAATGTCTGGGACAAGATCAGCAAGGTCCTTATCCTAATCGTCGACGCCGGCTTGAACTGGTACTTCCTTCGAACCGTCAAGATCAGGCTAGTGGAACAACACGGTCTCACCAAATACGCGCCCCTCGTAGGCTTCAACGGCAAGCTCATGGTCGTATCCATCGCCATGGACGCCCTCCTCATCGGTCTCATGTTCCTCAAGAACCAAGTCGTATACATCCAATTCCACCCCGTCGTCTACATTGTCAAGCTCAACATTGAAATGTCCATGGCCTCCCTCGTCGTCCGCCTCGCCCAAGGAAAACAAAGCGACATGGGCCCCGAAGAGTTCCACAGCTCTTCTGGCCCGGACTCGCACTCCCGATCCGCCGTACTCTCGCACCAGCCAAACTCCATGCACTTGACTAACCGGTCCAAGCGCAATACGACAAACGTGCGCAGCCCGGGACTCAGCAAGATCGACAGCGACGATAGCTTGGATCTGGGTGGCATTCAGTGTACCACGGATCTGCGCATCACGCATGAGGATCGGAAAGATTACGTGGACAGGAAGGACTTTGTGGAGGGCAGCTCGAGGAGTAGTAATGACGCGCCGGCGCTGAGTGTATTTGGGGATGAGACACCGTTGCATAAGCAGGGGATGAGGGTACAAGAGAGGGAGGTGTAGAGCGCTTTTTTCTCTCTTATGTTTTTTTTCATGTTTGCGTGAGTCGTGTTTAATTAATGATACCCGTGGATATGTAATCACAATTGGTAACTACAAAGACCGAATTCAAGACAATGTGTACGTCAAAAGTGTCCTCTCTGCAAGCTTATGAAGCGGGCGTTTACTTCATCTATCCGGGACTTTGAACTCAATCCTCTATGCTTCGGCAATGAACTGATTGGATATCATACTGATCTCAACGCGCGTGTGCTGTCGCTGCCCTCACCCCAGCGCTGACTTCGCAAACGAATGCCAACTTCTTCATCGACCTTGCTTGACGTACTGCCGGGGTTTGATCCACAGGCAGCATGCACAGTCATGTGTGTATATGGATCTCGCCCCACCTCCACACTCCAACGGCTATGGCCCCCACTCGTTCGCAGAGAACCAGCCTACCACCACTACGACCAACACCACGCGACACGGTTCTACCTGATCATTCCGACCGGCACTGCGATAACGAGCTGCCATCTAAGCAAGTTCCTTGCGTTTGTGATGTTGACGAAAGAGACTGATCTTGGCCGGCATAGGTATCATACACCGAGTTGGCGATGTATAGCATTATCAGATAACATAGTAGGAGCTTACTGGCCAACTTTCGACACGTGGGAGAGGGGAGGTCTTCCCAAAATGTACTACTCCCAATCTTCGAAACCGATGTCGCAGTTTGTTGTCAATTTCAACTTGGTCCACCCTGGTCAGGGCTATGCAGTCACTGTGTCTAAAACCCGAACCGTAGTATGAGAATCCGTAAGCCAGCAGGACGACCTCTCTCCATTCTGTTGTCTGTTCTCGAGCGTCGAGGTACACTGTCAACTGAGGATCCTGAGGATCATCGCTGCCATCTCGAAACCATCTAAGCTCGCTCAGGTCTTCTTGTAGTTCCTTATCTTCCTGTTGCCTCCCATCTTGTCTTGTGTATCGCCATTCAATACTAAAAGCAGGACCTCTGATATGAAGCGCGGCACTACGCACCGCTCCATAGAGAGCTTCAGCATTCTCGAGCATGTACTCAATCGAAAAAATCTCGCACAGGTAGTCATAGGTGATAGGGTGTTCGACTTGCCCATCAATCGATATCCATGACCAGGACGGAGCTCGATACTCGACTGGTCTATCGGTAGCCATATGTCGCTTCATCCAGAACAAGCTCGCAGGCATCATGTTCTCCCAAATACCTGCTATATATCGTCCTGGTATTAAATTTCCAAACCTCTCAGCGATTCCAGACATAGCAAGGATCCTGTCTTCTGATACTGTCACCGACCGCCAGCTGTAAGATTCAATGATTGCATACCAGGAATCACGGACGAGCTCTTCGTTCAGTCGCCCGGATGGATATCTTGGATTTACCGAGAAGAACATAGCTGCGTTGATGAAGCTACTGCTGTAGACAGACTCTGCTTCTTTGGACCCAAAAGGGCCCTTGCCTGCCCAGCCCGCACCTTCGTGGTCGGAGGGAAGACCCGCGCGGGAGCGGTAGCTGTAGCTGGCGCCCCAGCCATCTCTGTGACCATCAACTTCTCGTCGACAAAGCCACTCTGTCGACCAAGTGCCAATAACGAGTCGGCGACGAGAAAGGAGGTATTCTTGCAAAGTCCATCCTCGTGTGTTTACAGCCGAACTTTCCTCTCGTTTTGACGCATCAGCAAATGATAAAGTAAGACGCTGTGTTTGGCCATCTTTTGCTCGATATTGTATAGAGCTAGTTCCAGATGGCAGAGTCCTGGGATGCAGAAAGCCCTCGGTTACTTTATCGCCCCTCTTATTGACTACTGTCAATGCCGCATGAGCATAGACCTTCGTCATCTGACTGATTTCAGCCTCCTTATCCTCCTTGCTATCCTGAATGATGCACATCGAATCGATCCAGATGTAGTGAAAACCCAGGACCTGGGCCGTTTTTGCAGCATCCTGAATAGTTCTTGGTAGAGATTCCCAAGTAATTTTCTTCTTATAAAGACCGTGGTTCTCTTGTGTCAGCTTGTTCGGTTGATCCCCACCCCAGCAATAACTCAGGGCCACATATCTTGACATGTCATACTCTTCCACATCGTCGCTACAAACCATTGTTAACTGTAGCTGGTCTGGAGGGCCTGATATCTTGATCAGGCGAGTGGGAGTATACGCGCACTCGCTCAATGAGCAGATCTTGTGGTAGCCGTCCCGCTCGTCTTCACAATGCTTCAGCCACTCACGCACATTCGTGACCGTGCGAGCTGACAGTGGATTATGAGCAATTGACTTATTGATCATCACTTTCTCACCAAGATCAGCTCCTGAATTTGTCAGCGGTGTTGCCTTTTCCAACTCGAGGTGGCGTTTCTTGTATCAGTCCGCGAGACTCTTACCTGAAGTATCACTTAAGATACAGCATATGTATAAGGAACCTCCCGCACTCCCAGCAGTGACAAAGCAGCGACTCACATTCCTACCCTCGAGGATGTTATCTTGGTAATGCAAGCTTTGTAGACATATCAAGGGATCAATGATCATGCCATGGAAATCTGTCAGACGAGTGTACAACTGGACCGCATCAGGATTTGCGTCTCTGTGCATTTTGTACTCTATTTCGTCTTTGAGGTATTGCGAAAAGTCACACCCAGCGTTAGCTTTGAGCCTGAGGTCCATCAAAGAGAGACCCAAGCGATATCGGTTCTCATCAGTAAAGTGTAGATTATCGAATGGATCTTCTGGTGGGCCAATAATAGATATATGTATCTTTTCCAGTCTTCCTGGAAATACTATATCCACACAATGTGCACATGTGTGGGCAGGGGGCGAAATGATTTCCTTCATATTTGATCTTGATGTTCGTTTGGTGCCCGTGCTACCGATGCTTGTGTCGATTCTGGTAAGGCTGATGGTGCAACTTCAGTCTCAACAGACCTGGAAAACCACTATGTCGAATATCGTTGAGCTCGTTGGCCAGATAAAAGACCGTCACTCGGTGAAAGAAATCCTGCTGGAGCAGTTACGATGTGGGATGCGATGTGATAAGTTAAAGTGCTGACCAGGCTGAGTCATGACAGCGCATACCGCCACCGTGTCACGTGGCCATGATGCGGGGTTTGTAAGATGATAAATAGCCCTGTAAGTCTGCATAGGGGCAACAAACCCATGCCACATGACGTCTCTGTCTTGGGTTTATGCGCAAGATAACAGTGCTGCAGATGTTGTGACCATCCGAAAGATTGCGCTCACGTCCTTCACTGTATACCTATCCAGATAGAATTTACTAGAAGCTCAAGAAGACACTGATGCGTCAAATCCCAGCCGCGAGCCGACGGTGCTCTTCTCGTTCAAAAACACATTAGACGAGTGACGTCGAGAGGTATACGATGAACTTGGTCGAGTGTCTTCTCACTAAAAGTCTGCCTTCGATACAACCAAGAAACCCGCAATCGGATACTCAAAGCACAAAATCAATAGCTGTCTCATTATAGACCTGAGGCCTTCGCGGCCCTTGACGCGACAACCCTCTTCTTTTCCGCCATCGAGGGACGCGCTCATCATGTTACTCCTGCTGTCGAGCCCAGACTCGGCACTAAATTCGCAGCCATGGGTCCTGAACTCTGTCGGATCAGATCTCGCAATCAGAATTACTCTGAAAATGTGAAGAAGATACAAGTGATTGCGTCAAACCCTCGGCTACTTACAAAGAGCACGAAATCATCTCAACACTCCATACTGTTCGTCGCTCATCGGCAGCCTGTTTGTGGTTTTCGGACTTGTAGACAAGATTCCAATGTATCGCATGCATAAGTATCTCCATCATTCTTTGGCTTTCGTCATGGAAAGGGGATGTCGTGCCTCTCTAGTGAAAGAAATTCATGCAGGCCAAGACCCGAGTTTAGAAACCCACAAAGGATGAAGTGTAGAGAAGAAGAAGAAGAAGAAGAAGAAGAAGAAGAAGAAGAAGAAGAAGAAGAAGAGGGGCTAATTGTAGCTTGTACATGTAATCACTAATGGGAAACTAGCGCCCATCGATAGAGTACAAGATCAACCTTTTACTATGTCTGGGAGTCTGACCTTTTGGGTGTATACGGACATCTCGCACACGCGCTCCGATGCTCGACATCCGGCTACACTACACCACCCCATTCATTTGCTGACTCCTCCCACTCTCTCTCTCTCTCTACCCAGCCCTTCCACATCTCAAATCTGTTCCCCTCCCTTAGAACGTATTACACTGCGCGCCATCACTCGTCGCAGGGTTACCGCTACTAGCTCTGCAGCAATTGGCATACGAGTTGGAAAACTCTGCGGTCGACCACCCAGACGTATAGTAAGCGCAGAAACCTCCCGACTCAACATTTCCCGTAACACGCGTGCCATCAGACAAAGTAATCCGGCTCCGGCAGCAATCGTCAGAAATATTGTTTACTCGTCCAGCTGGTGTGCACCTGCATCGGTAATTGGCCTACGTAGGGCTGTCAGCTTATTTCGTGGATGGAAGGACAGATTTATGTACCTGGGCGACAGTTGCCAGAAGAGCGCAGGTAAGAGCTGATACGAGTTTCATTGTAGAAATGGAAAGCCGGAAAGGTTGAAGGGCTAGAATGAAGGCAGAGTAAAGTGATAGGACAGTCTTAAATGCTCAAGGGCGTAATGATGAAGTCAGATTTGGCTGCAGTACTGGTGGACTCTGCAAAGGACGTAGGTGCCGTTTATATAGGAAGTTCCTTTACTTTGTGCTGCCCCGTCTCTACATCGGTACTTCCGCTGTCATCGTAGCACGTGCTGTCTTACAGCCTCATCTAATATTCGCTCCTACTTCCCTGTTACTTCCTGAGTGGGACTTGCATACTTGTTCTTACTGGTTGTATATTGCTTACGCTTAGTAAACAATATTTACCTAGGTAGGCTTAGCAATTGTACCATCCCAATTGCGCTTCCAAACTCACGCCTGTTTTATGGGTACTGCTTACCTTCCAAACCTTTGTAAATGAACGGCAGATATGATATGTATATGTAAGATCACGCTAGGAGTGCTAAAACATGCTGACATAATTTCCCTTCTTGGGTTGGACCTATCATGTTTAGTTCGCGCTCCGACTCGATGCTATGCTCGGCATGAATGTCCATGTACTGACATACAAACATCGTGCGAGCCGCTTCATGTCTGCCTGCTGGTAAAACCAGTGCCTAAGCATCGTTCCGAACCTAGTCTGGTGCCGGATGGTCGCCGGCGAGGCGTAGCCGATCAAATTGCAAGCCATGATGGTCTTAGAGAGGCTGACATGTTGAGCCTGGGCTAAGCGTGTATCGACTGTGTCAACCACCGTGTGTCTAATGCTCTAGTAATCAAGTTCGTAGCAACTTGGACGTGTCCTATATCGTTTGTTCAAGTCTTGGCCGGACTCTTCCACCCAACCTGTTGCTTCGTTTTGCAATACTCTACCCACCCTCTGCCGTCTCTTATCATTCGGATTTGTCGAATTCGGATTTGTCGAATTTGCTGTCTTGGACGACTGATTTGTTTTCTTCTTGAGAGCTAAGGGCTAAATGCTGACCGTCGAGCCTATTTGCGCTCTGAGCGCAATTTGGCGGTGACCTTCTTCCGGGCATCCCGGACGGCACCAAAACGAGTTCTGAGATAAATCGAGCCTGCGCTGTACCGGAGGTGCACCAGTCACAAGACTTTGCCTGTCAATGTCTCGTCCCCTATCTTGATAGCGCTCCAAGGCATAGGGTGGACAGGCGCCTAGTCATGTATCGTTTGAACTACTATGGGCGAACGCCTATCCTACTCATGCATCCAGATATAGGAATTTTTGACAGTTATTGGGACAGGTTTCAGCAAGGTTCTTGTGCTCTAAAATTTCACCTCGTTATGTTTATTGATTGATCAAGATAATGTGAGTCTGGGCGCATGTTTTATGCACGAAGATCCAAGCAGACATGTGGATATTGAGTGCTTTTGGTATTTGAAGTTTTCGATGTTGGCGAAGGAACCAGCGTACCGACTTTGTGGCTTTTATACCAATTCCAGAACCAGAAGAATGCTCCATCGGTCACTGTGCCTATGGACTCGGCGAAGGAAGAACATGTGCTCGTTTCGGTGGTTTTCACAAAATTGCAAATATCCTAGGGTTATTGTGCAATCTTCTGGCAAAAGAGGAGAATAAGCTCTATGTGGAAAGGTGCTCTGCTGGAGTAGCGGTTCTCGTAGATGTGGCGGAACCGATCATGCACATTATGTTTATAAATTCTTGGTCTTTCGGGAGAAGAGAGATAAGAACATGGGCATGTTCTTATATGCTTTTGAGGACGGAAACATGTATGCTTTCTTTATAGCTTTCGGCAGCACAGAAATCGAAAGGGCTTTTCGTCGATTTTATGTTAACAAAGAAGCGACTGTAGATGAGAAGGTAGCCTTCACCAAAGGTGGGATTTTATAGTTTTCTAGGCTGGCGGAAGCAACCCATGGAAACCATTCTCGAGGGATTACAAGCAAATATGACATTATGCCATTGTTTTGTCTGGGAATGCAACGTGGTGAAATGATAGTTGTGAACAGGTTGCTGAGGCCGCGAAAAGTCCATGGCTGATTTGATTTGCCGTTTTGGAGTTGACATCGACGTGTAAGCTTTGTAATTCCAGAAGAGCAGGATAGTCCATGTTCTTTTCTATCGCTCCTTTCCAGGCGGACATGGGTTGCGATCGCGGACATTTCGGCCAAAAACTGAACGTTTTGATAACTTCCGACTGGCAAAGAACATGCATAGCATTTAGACTGTTTTTGGAGCTTTACAATGTAGAGGTCGAGACGGGAAGGAGTGAGAAAAGGCAGAAGAGCGATGATTTTATATCTACCAGGATGCACGCTAGGCCGAAAGCTGTCTCAAGCAATGATCTTTTCGAGAATAGATGCATGGGATGTGTTGCCGGTAAGGTATCGCTGTATGGGAGCAAGGCCGAGAGGGAAGTGACTGCACATGGTCCCTTTCACTTTCCTTTCGAAACGAACTAAAGGGTTAGAACAAGGCAATTGAAAAGATCTGAAAGCTCACCATGGGATCACCACTCAGCTCAATCGACTAGAGGGATGTGGCAACAATATTTTGTGTGAAAAGACAAATTTATACCCATGTGAGTTGGTAGCCCGTCTGGTATCGCTTTCAAGCTTTACAGAATATGAAGAGAGTGTTGAAGAACGTCAGTTCGCGTAATCAAGCCTACCAACAGCCTAAAGAAAGGATGTGAATACACTGGATCGACCACCATCTTGTCCGCAGCTACCTCTGGCTACCAATCACTCCTTCTCGTACCTGAATACCATTTCCTGCCAACAAAGACAGACAAATGGAGCAACCCACATCTATCGCGGTACCAAGTCTCCGTCCAAACAGACCCATACAGCTGGGATGGAAACTCGCGTAAGTCGCGGTCAATGTGATAGCCCTAGAGATTAACGTGAACACGCGGGTACATGCGTCGCTTGTGTTGTCTACTTGGGTACATCCAGGGATCAACGAACCAATCACCACCCGACCAACAGCCACGAGCAAACACATGTCGATTCGAGTAGTCAGGAACAGCGACTGCGACCGCTTCCGCGGGCCAAATCCATGCGCTTTTACATGACGGTCGTGTGTCACAACGCCTATGCGATGCAACGGGCTGCGGAAGAAGTGCCAACCGGGTTGCGCGCCTGTTGACCGTTGAGCGTTACAGCATGGTGGTCGTCATGGACAAGTCGATCGGTGCTGCCAAGCGGCGATTTGAGCGCTTTATTGTCTGAAACGAACGCATGTGCCTGGAACTTTGCGGGACAGAGCTTAGAAGGAACAGCAGAAAATGGTAGGTGAGTCGATCACACGCGCAATGCCAGTATTGCGCCCAAGATTACGGCAGAGGAATGACGAGTGCACGGTATTCCACAGTGCGTCGTCAACAGGAGGAGCATTTGAGACAAAGGCTCCGACCAATAAGACGAATCTGGCCGGATGTAACCTTGTATTGTGTAGACCCGGGTGAATGGTTCTTACCGTGGTCAAGGACTACAAGAGGTCAGTGCGAGGGTATGGAGCAAAGCTGTAGCCGTTGATGCATAAAGGCTTGCAGCTCTCTCGCTGCACGACAGTCGCCATTATGCTTGGTTCGCGGCAGCTGCGGTATTTGTTAGTGGCCGATGTCAGCACCACAATAACTGTCGTACATGCGGCTGGTGTAGCGAGTTGCGGTGTGCATGGTGAAGTGGAACGGGAGTGGTGGGGAGGAGCACGGAGGAGTGCGATGAGGGGCGCTATTCATGTCGCCTGGCTGCAGGCTGCAATGCGGGGCACAAGGTTTCGAGGGAAATGCCCCTCTTCCTTGTAGCATACCATGCATCTGGGAAACGTAAACAGATGTCGAAGATGAGATGGTACGCCCGGGGTTTTGGGGTTCTGCAAATTCGCGCAAATATGGCCAAGGGACACGAAGGTCCGCTTTGTTGGCGAGGCTGGAGAGATGTCATGAAGACGGCTTACCAAGCATTTGTATGAAGCTGTGCGGGACAGGACCGAGGTGCAGCAGCGCTTGATGAAATTAGCTTGGAACTCGAAGATAGTAACTGCCGGCGCATGTTTCGGCGGACCTCGGGACGGTGGAAGGTTGAAGTGGTGACAAACTGGATCATGGAATGATGGGTGTGCAAAGTACAGTGGCGTCACGGTGCTTTGGGGGGGATGACGAAAACCAGTCAGAGGGTAGACGAAGGAGATGTCATGTTCTGGATCGGGTACATGTCTGAAGAGGAAATTTGTGGTAACCATACGTCAGCGCAAGTGCAAGGCAAGTTCAAGTGTCGATAGTTTAGACTGGTCACGCTCCACTATGAGGTATGCCATCATTCCAGCTCTGGGAACCGCTTTTGTCGTCAAAACGATCAAACGAGGGAAGGCATGTTGTGCAGAGTGGAATTAGTGAATAGCTAAGCATGTGCCGTTTCTTAACACAATTAGGCAAGGCTTCTTCGCCGATGGCCCGCACCCGAGTGAGATTCCAGCGGTCAACTGGCGACGACTGGCGTACATGATGTTTATGAAAATCGCGCAAGCCAGGCCTGTTGCAGAAAAACGTACACTTGGACGAGGCAGTGCACGATTACCCATGGATTACCCCTCGCACACGTGAATATTAGACCTGCCAGGCCTCGTTGTGAGAAGGTTGAGCGTCGTAGTCCCCAAGCCTGCCCAGCTCGCTGTTGCGCTGCAAGTTCGCGGATACCGGCCACGCTGCCCTCGCCCAAGCCAACGACATCATCTGCCGCCGATCCACAGATTGCTCGGCACTCGTGCACAGCCACTCTACTGTGGCTCTCGGATCCCGTGGTGGGAAGCAATTTGAAGAGGGCGTTGGACCTCGAGTTGCGACGGCGTTTGTCAGCGCTGAATACGCCTCTCTGTCTTTCACGTTGCACACACCTGCCCAAAATTGTCCGTTGACTGATTTCGTCCGCGCCGGCGACTCTTGCCTCGACAGTCACCGTGTTCTTGCAGCATAAATCCAACCACGCGCGCCTTCCGAACCTCATCTCCACCACCCGTCGACGACGCAGATACGCCGTTTTGACCGCCGTACAATAACACACCCTGGGCTCCTTGCCCGCGAGACACCTGCGTCTCCAAAAATCCCATAGACGGTACTCCATAAAAACGACCCACACAGCATCCTAGCCGCGCCGGCCAAAAGAGCAGCCAAAACCAGGGAACATGGCGGCGCCTACCACGAACCACCCACCCAGCACAGCGGTCAAATCCGCTGCCTCTCCGTCTGCTTCCGCCTCGACTGCCTCTTCAGTCCACTCGCAGCCCGATACCATACCCGCCCTTCCCCAGCCCGTCGTCAACCACTCTGGCGCCAGCAGCGTGCAAGCCGCCGCCGAAGCGCTGCTGAAGCCCAAGAAGCCCACCATGACGTCGCGCCTCAGCAGCATGATGGGCATCAAAACCTCGCACCTCGACAAGAACGGCGAGGTCAAGCCCACCAACGGCAACGGCACCTCGCCCAACGGCCGACCCCAGCCTGTGCGCCAGGGCTCAGTCACAAGGAAAGACGGCCCCGCTGCGCCCTACAAGCGCTTTTGGCTCACCGAAGATGGCAACCACGAGCACGTTCTCAAGGCTGCGAAGCGTCAGGAGAAACTTTCCGACATGTTCCAGAGTCTGATGCTCGGCAAGAAAAAGGGCGACAATGCCGAGGAACAGCCGCTGAGTCTCATGTCAAATTGGGTCGACGTCATGCGCAACGAGAAGGAGAAGCTCGCCGAGCAGAAGAACGCCGTCAACGCCCTCCCACAGACGCTGGTCCAGAAGTACGGCAAGTGCCAAGAGGTGGTCGGACGGGGAGCCTTTGGCATCGTCCGCGTCGCACACAAGCAGGACCCCAAGGACTCGAAACGAGAGCAGCTCTACGCCGTCAAGGAGTTCAAGCAAAGACCTGGCGAGTCGGCGAAACGGTACCAGAAGCGCCTCACCTCCGAGTTCTGCATATCCTCTTCGATGCAACACCCAAATGTCATCACCACGCTCGACCTGCTCCAGGACGAAAAGGGCACATACTGCGAGGTCATGGAGTACTGCTCTGGGGGTGATTTGTACACGCTCGTTCTCGCAGCTGGCCAGCTCGAGGTAGCCGAGGCAGACTGCTTCTTCAAGCAGCTGATGCGCGGTGTGGAGTACATGCACGAAATGGGCGTGGCACATCGAGATCTCAAGCCTGAGAACCTGCTCCTCACCACGCACGGGTCCATCAAAATTACAGACTTTGGCAACGGCGAGTGCTTCCGCATGGCCTGGGAGAAGGAGGCGCACATGACGGCTGGTCTTTGTGGCTCAGCTCCCTACATTGCCCCAGAAGAGTACGTTGACAAGGAGTTTGATCCCCGTGCTGTTGACGTTTGGGCGTGTGGTATCATCTACATGGCCATGAGGACGGGTCGTCACCTTTGGCGTGTCGCTCAAAAGGGCGAAGACGAGTTCTTTGACCGCTATCTTGAGGACCGCAAAGAGGAAGAGGGTTATCGACCCATTGAGGTTTTGCGAAGAGTGAGTTCAAATCTGCCCTTGTTTAGATACAACACTGACAATTCTCAGCGACAATGTCGTAACGTCATCTACTCGATCCTCGATCCTATACCTGCCCGTCGCCTCACCGCGCACCAGGTGCTCGCCTCTGAATGGGTGTCCGAGGCCAAAGTCTGCCGCGCAGGCAACGAAGGCTTCTAGGCCGGTCCTTCGTATTCTTAGCCTTTGACTCTTCCGCCATATGTCTGGGATGTTTGCGTTCGTTTCTTGACTTGGATTTCTCTTTTTTTTTTGGACATACCCCCTTTTACGCCCCGATGCCAACCAGCATAGCGGGATTTTGGGCATCGGCAACTTCTTCTTGCACTCTCGTATGGCGTTTTCTCCTCTCGGCATCAACGGACCACCATAACGATACACATGAGTACTAGATGACGACGGCGTAAGACGTTGGAGAGTGATGGTGGTTTGGATGACATGTATGGCTTGGGTGGCTTGGATTGAGTGTAGACCTTCGCTCGCTTGTTAATGGGTACTGGCGGACTGTATCATGGCTGCAGTTGGGAGGGGCGGCCGGTTATGAAATTCTATACGAACAGCACGCATTTTTGTATATGAGCGTGCCGCGTGCCACGCTATTGAGCCATGATCCTTCGTACATTTATTTTTCAACCATGCATGAAGGCTCAGACCGTACATCTAGGTGTACATGAATTGAAGACTCTGTCGCTACACTGAAGAACGAGTACATGTCAAAAAGCCACGAGTCAAGCATCATAGCTATCCTTCCCTATCTCTTGGCAACGTCATCGCTTAGACGACAGATGCGCCTCGCGATTCCACTAGGGCAAGCGGTGAAACAACCAAACGTGTCTTGACGAACGAACACCCGTTCACGCGCCTGCCAACCCCAGTCACTTCCTCCTGACTACCCCATGTTTCTTCTCGACAACACTGGGCAGCTCGAAGAAATGCAACCAAGCAATGCGCACGACTGGCACTCCGCTCCGTAACTGGACTCTTCTCCTGCTGCTATGCAGCGTCTCCGCGTCCGCCCTCGCTGAGGCAGCGAATGACGCAGCGAACGGCGAATCGAGCGCTACTGCACATGAAGGTGCCACGCCGCAGCATACATCCACTCCCGCGTCTTCGCCCACGTATTCGCCGTCACCGTCGTCCGTTCGGAGGTATACCAGCAGCGGAAGCACATGCCCATACCGCACAATAAACTACATCACGCACACGCTCCCACAGCAATGCGCAAAGACGAGCTGGTCGGCGCCAGGCGAGGCAATCGCGACCGCTGGCACAGGTGCTGAGGAAGGAGCCATAGCTGGTCTACAGACTCCCACGCCCGCGGCAGGAAACGGTTCCGAGGGCAACACAGGAGTGGACAACGGGGCTACTTCAGTAGCGACGCCTGAGGTCGACTCGACTGCTGCAACTACGAATGCTGCAAGCACCGCCGAACCGGAGCTCGACTTGGAGGCAGACTCACCTTTCGACAATGCCAACTTCCTTTCCTTTGAGGAATGGAAGAAGAGGAACTTGGCGGCTGTCGGTCAGTCGCCTGAAAACGTCGGCCAGGGACGAGCAGCAGGCACGAACCAACCTGCTAGGCGACGACCCGTCAACGTAAACGCCCTCGACTCGCTTGGCGATGAAGGCGAGATATCCATCGACTTTAGTGGATTTGGGTCTCCAGAGGACGAAAATGTAGCAAACAGTATCCAGCACGGCAAGCAGAGCGCTGGAGCCTCAAAAGCCGCGGACGGGGAAGGCAAGGTCGCACCAAGTTCTTGGGCGCTGAGCAAAGACGCAGGCAAGACGTGCAAGGAGCGCTTCAACTTTGCCTCGTTTGACTGCGCAGCGACGGTATTGAAGACGAACAAGCAGGCCAAGAGCTCCTCTTCTATCCTTGTGGAGAACAAGGACAGCTACATGTTGAATATATGTTCGGCAGACAACAAGTTTCTTATCGTAGAGCTCTGCGACGATATCCTCGTCGACACCATTGTCCTCGCAAACTACGAGTTCTTCTCCTCCATGTTTCGCCATTTCAGAGTCAGCGTCTCTGATCGGTATCCGGTGAAATTGGAAAAGTGGCGTACGCTGGGTACGTTTGAAGCGCGTAATTCGAGGGACATTCAGCCGTTTCTGATTACGGAGCCGCAGATTTGGGCGAGGTATCTGAGGGTAGAGTTTCTGACGCAGTTTGGAAATGAGTACTATTGTCCTCTCAGTGTGTTGAGGGTGCATGGTACGACGATGATGGAGCAGTTTAGACAGGAAGAGGAGGAGGCAAGGGGTATTGATGACGACGACGATCTCGAGGCAGATGGCGTCGAGGTTAAGAAGCCGGCTGCGGACAGCGGTCCTTTGTCACCAGAGGAGATACCGATTGAAGCAGCAAAGGATTTTGGCATCGACGACGCCAACGAGGACGTCTCTTCGGAGGCTAATTCGGGGCCGTCGTCGTCTGAAAGCTCTCCTGCGCCAACGGTCACAGCAGAGCCGGCGGACGAATCGCCTCAGAATCAGCCCGTGCCAGAGTCGACGACTACATCACCTCTATCTGGGCCGAGCGCCTACGGAGCCGGGAGCGAGAACATCACAGCTTACGGAGAGCCGAAATCATCCGATACCCCTCCACCAAAACCGACAGATGGCACGTCGCAGACCGAGAGCTCTTCATCCGACGCCTCCACGAACAACTCCTCAGACTCCGTATCTCGCGTTGACACCGCTACAGCGCCAATAGACAACGCCACCGCTTCGTCTTCAGGTACTCCAGCAGCCAAAGCATCAAGCAACAGCACCGTTGCTAGTCCGCCTTCGCAGGGCCGCGGCTCCTCCACCCAGCCCAATGCGCCTGCGCCTTCGACCCAAGAATCCTTTTTCAAATCGATCCACAAGCGCCTTCAATACCTCGAGGCTAATAGCACGCTCTCGCTCCAATACATCGAAGAGCAGTCCCGCGCTCTCCGCGATGCCTTTGTCAAGGTGGAAAAAAGGCAACTGGCCAAGACGGAGAAGTTTCTAGATCACCTCAACAGCACGGTCATGTTGGAGCTGAAGAGCTTTAGGAACATGTACGATCAGCTCTGGCAGAGTACAGTCATCGAGCTGGAGAGTATGAAGGAGAGGCAGCAGAGTGAGATGGGGGAGATTGGTACGAGGTTGACTTTATTGGCGGATGAACTTGTTTGGCAGAAGAGAATGGCCGTTGTGCAAAGTACGCTGCTTCTTCTCTGTCTGGGCTTGGTGCTGTTTGTTCGCAGTGGGACACTGGGTGGTGGTGGTGGTGGCGGCGGTGGCAACGACATGCCCATTGTACAGCAGCTCGGCAGCAAGTATAGCAGTTTCTTCGAGTCGAGCCCGCCGCGCAGAATGTCCGAGGCGGAGGGCATGAGCAGGCAGCGCAGGACGTTTCGGAACATGTGGCGCAGTGGTGAGGCAAGTGGGCATTTGAGCGATCATCATGATCACCGGAGGGATAGCGATGGTGGCGTCGGGCGTGGTAGGGACGGTAGTGATACGGAGACGGAGGGACTGCGTAGTCCGGTTCGGATTCAGTATAGTCCGCCTACGCCTACGAGTCCTGCGTCGCCGGATATACACGCTTCTCGACATCTCCACCGTCATCGTAGGGAAGATGCGGAGGGAGAACCGTCTTCTAGTCCCCCGTCGTTTCATTCTATTCGCGCAAATGGCATCCATGCCAACTCAGCCCGGGTCAATGACGTCGACGATGATGATGACCAGAATGAACCGGAAACACCAATAACAACAACTACTACTACTACAGCAGAAGACCAAGCCACCAGAATTCAGGTCCTGGAAACTCAATCTGGTCCCGCAACGCCAAATGGAACAAGGGATTCACGACCGAGTTGGGAAGAAGTGGAACGAGCGGTCGATTTGTTGAAGGCGGAGGAGGAGGAACAACAACAGCAGCAAAATCAACAGCAGCAAAATCAACAGCAGCAAAATCAACAGCAACAGCAGCAGCAGCAGCAGCAAGGGCAGAAGAATCATGCCTTTGCTCCGTCGCCGCCGAATTCGCCGGGTGGGTCGCCGGGGAAGAAAAAGAGGAGGAAGAGGGAGAAGGGTGGGGGGAAGGCGGTGGCGGAGATGAAGAGTCCGCTTAGACGTAGTTATAGTAGTTTTGATAGGGGGTGTGGGGAGTGAGTAGGGGGGGTTGGGGGGTTGTGGTAGGGCGTTTTCGGGGTGGTAGGGCTGTGGGATGTATTGCGTATAGCGTTAGCAAGAGCGTCGTGGTTTACGGATATGGCAACCATGAACATCTTCAATTTTCCACCGCAAAATCTTGGGCGTCATTGAATCTCCGTGTAGTCTTCGTATCAAAACTGCTTCTAAACTGAGCGATTTGATAAAAGCTGTAGATTGCGGTTTCAATCTTTGTCCTCCTGATACTATCCTACATCTCCCTCTACATCTTGTTCGCACCGCACTATCTCCCATTCGAGTGATTTCTGTTATCGTTCTCAAGACAGGAATGTGCTCTTTACTACTCAACTTGTCTGCCGTCTTTCATGTCTGCAAACACGACTCCCCCTAGGCGCCTTCACATGGACCCTTTCACGCATATTGTTGATCCTCTTTCCCAATCCGGTAGGTTTGTGCAGGAGTGTCGATTACAGTACGCTCTTGCGATGGGCGCGCAGGGCGACCATGGCGACTACGGTTGCTAGAGCTACCGTGGCGATCAGGAAAACTGGGGCGAGGATGGCGACCATGGCGAATATGGCGAATCGAGCGAACGGGGCGCACAGCGCGAGTATGGCTGCCGGCGCTGTGAGGGGACGTCCGTGGCGAAAAGGGCCCTGGCTGTGATCGACACTTTTACGGGACTTTCCTGATCGGGAAGTGTTCTATCTGAACTATCGGTCACGGTGCTTTCTCTAACACTACAACGTGTCTTTGGATTATTGCAAACATGGAGTATGCCCTATTCTTCTAACAGATAGTTGGCCTTGTGATGCTAGTTCCCAAGAGGTACCTTGGTAGGTTCTGATTAATGTACACAATGTAGTTCCTGGGGGGTTTTTTGTTCACTCTCTACTATGACCTCGGCTTCTATGACTTGCTCATCGATCTACAATGAAGCAAAAGAAGCGCTGGTCAGATATCGTCAAATGACGCAGTCCCGATAAAGCCGTCGTTTGCTTTGGTGTTTCCAACCAGCCTACTACCCGTCTAAAACTTCGCGATTTCCTTCGTCCCTTCACTCCACGTAACTTTCGTCCTTTTCAGACGTGATGTATCTTCATGAGGCGAATTTCGACTCAAGTGAGGATTATAGCAATTCTCATCATCCTACCCACACCTGCTGCTTGCTGAGACATTGGAATCTTTGTCATGCAAGTTCCAAAGGTGTGGATTGCGGGATCTTTGATAACGCTGCAACATGTTGCCTGAAAGTCTGTGGGGCCAAATCAATCCCTTGTCCACGCTAAGCATGCAGTGCAGCTACAATGGCACGGTTGACATCAGCTTCAATCTCAACGTCGGCTTTACTTCTTCCTTTCGAGTTTACCAGCGAACACATAGGTGCCCGCGCACCTCTCGAGCTTGTCTGCTCCGCACACGCCATCTTGCTCGAATGTTGGAGGTGCATCAGTCCGAGCAGGTCGGTTGTCAGTATCGTAGTTGCCACCCCCGCCATGCGCCTGTTGCAGCGTCAAGGCAATGACAGCTTCCGGCTTGTCTATCGTGTTGACGAGCAGATACCGCCTTACGCGATCCTTTCGCAAACCTGGGGAAATGAAGAGGACGAAGTTACCTTCAAAGACGTGGTTGATGGAACATACAAAAAGAGAAAAGGTTATCGGAAACTCCAGTTTTGTGCGAAACAGGCTGCTGAAGATGGTCTAGACTTCTTCTGGATAGACACATGTTGTATCGATAAATCTAGCAGCGCAGAGCTTCAGGAAGCTATTGGCTCCATGTTTCGTTGGTACAAGGATTCGGCAAAATGCTACGTATATCTTACGGATGTGTCGACGAAGTTCTTTGACTACCTGGATCAATTCCCAGAGAGCAAGTGGTTTACTAGGGGATGGACACTTCAGGAACTCCTTGCGCCAAAGGACGTTGAGTTCTATACTGCAGAAGCGATCTCGATCGGACGAAAGTCAGAGCTGGTTCATACGATCGCTGATACCACTGGCATTTCTACGGAAGCTCTACAGGGCACACCACTATCGCACTTTAGCATCGACCAAAGGATGAAGTGGGCAGAGGGACGGAAGACAACCCGCCAAGAAGATCTGGCCTATTCACTGCTAGGTATATTTGACATACAAATGTCGCCCTTCTATGGAGAAGGCAGGGAAAAAGCTTTCGAGCGACTGAAGAAAAAGATAAGAAAGTCTCAAGGAACTGTTGGCTCAGTGACCCAGGAACCAGAACTTGTCGCACTTCGGTCTCACCACTTCGAATTCGTCTCGCATAGCCCCACAATGCTGCACGAGACGGACGCTCAATACAGCCTCCTAATGTGCAATGACTCTAACGAGATCGGAAAGCCAGATCTATGTGCAGTGAAGAGAGGTGGTACCAACTTTCGAAACCTCGAAGTCAACCTCCTCTACGGAGCTTACAACTACCAAAACTTCGCCCTTCGAATCGCGACACCGAATTTTACACTATTGCGTGAGAATTGGATCATGACTGAACAATCCAGTGCAGGACCAATGGATTTCTTCCTCGCAGATTGGAGCGGTGATGGTACGTTAGATCTCGTAATGATCAAGAAGTTCTTCACTAGTACATCGAGTACTGAGGTTCGAACATTTTCTGGAACCGACAAGTGCCGAAAAATCTTATTTCAAGGCGGTACAAAACTCGAGGAAACAGATGACACATGGGCTTTTGGCATGGGAAAATGGGGTCAGGGCAAAAGACCGGACTTGATTGCCATCAAAAAGTCCAACACGGCAAGCAAGACCACTGAAGTGTACATTTTGGATGGGGATGATCACTTCAGAACCGTCAAACTGCACACTCAGACTGCCTTGCATGAGACGGATTTAATAGTTTCTAAATTAGCTATGTTAGCTTGGGAAATAGTCTTGGCAAAAGTTCGGCACCTGCTTGGGTTCGGCACTCGCTTGTGGAGTACATTACTAAAGACTTAAATGTTGAGATAAATTTTAATAGAAATATACTGCTTAAAGTGATAATACACCTGCTATAAACATATACTATATAATTTTGATGGTATACTCCCGGAGTCCGTCATAAACCTCGTACATCGACTCACTTAGTCCCCTTGAAGGCCCTAGAATTGTCTTGTGGTCGCTTGGCTCCTCAGCGGTGAACATGCCCAGTCGAAAGAACTCTCCTCTTGCACGACAGGTTGGGGAAAGGATTAGGCCGTGGAGCCAAAACAAACCATAGACCTCATCTTCGTCAGATCGGATCGGCATGAGGTACACATCGCTATAAAGATTGAGACCGTCGCCGATTTTGATGCAGAATTCTCCGGGTGACTCTTGGACCAGAGAACACCATCCCTTCTTCCTGGTTGGCCTTTGCCAAGTCTCACTCATGTCAGGATGAAAATTCAGTTCTACGACAGTGGAGTCAATTACCCACTGTCGATGCGTAATACTGAAGTCCCCATTTGAGACAGAGGCTCTCTTTAAAGGCCCCTTGACTCTTATGTATTCTTCAGCAACCTGCATAGGGCCAATGGGAATGGAAAGAATAGTTTGTGTTTCAACAAGTGAGGCATGTAAGACCTCATCCTCATTGCCATAGATATTCCTTGTAGCATCGAAAAAGTCGACAGGTGCATCAAGAGAAGCCCAAGACCATGAAGGCGCCCTAGACTCAACGGGCAAGCCGGTGATTTCGCATTCGTGCGACACTTTCCACAAGAGCTGTCGTGGCAAGGAGTTCTTCCATAAACCGGCCAGGTACTCGTCTTGAAGCAGAGTCTGAAACCTTACGGCTAGGCCAGATATTGCAATGAGTTTGTCACTTTTGTGAGTCAAACCCCCTCGAGAATAAATTTGGACAATGTCTTTCCAGAGTCCGTAGAAGTGCTCATTTCTGAGCGGTGTGTTCGGCTCCCTGTCTACGGGAATAGAGTACTTTGTTGGTGGAACGTACATGGAATGATGGAAGCCCGCCGGAAAAACCTCATTTGCAGTCATCGACGGACATTCCCAAAAGATCTGAGTAGTCCCAAAGTGTAAGACTCTTGGGGAGAGTATGCGTTCTTGAACTACCCAACACCGGCGGTTTAGAGGAGAGTCCTCAATCTCGTTGTCCCAGATTTTGCTGCAAAGATAGTAATGCCCCTTCCGTGGTGTATTGAGAATAGGCCAAGGCTGATCCCAATTGGCGAACACTTTGTATGGCAAGAGAAAATTCGGATTCCTGGCACGGAAAAACCCCATGCGTCCATCGGAAACACTCGTCGCGGCGATGTTCAGGATGGCGTTTTGGTAGTAAGTGCCCATTTGCTCGGCCTCGCGTCTCCAATCTTCATCGAAGTCCTGCACAATGCACAATGAATCGATCCAAACATACTTGAACCCCAGCTTACGAGTAACGAATATGGCATCCAAGAAGGTTTTAGGGAGAAGGTCTAGTGGCAGTCCCCGTTTGAGGATCTGGATGTTCTTGGTCGAGAGTGAAAATATCGGGTATTTGCCCCAGCAGTGACTCAATGTTACGTATTCTGCATTATGCGGTATATCTCCTCTTTCACAGAGCCTCGGCCAGTCACCTGATGCAGGCTCACCACAGTTAACAAGTCTTGTGGGAATTTGGTATGCATCGGGGAAGCCCTTTTTGCAATTCTGATGCTTCCCACTACGGCATTGGTTCAGCCAGTTGCGAGCGACTTCCAGGCAGGCTTCCTGTTCTGTGCTGGAAGAAAATGGGGCTTCGCTCAGAGTGGGCTCAATATCTACAAGAATTAGCGCGCGTATCACTGCGAATAAATGACTTCTACGCACCACTAGCTCTGAGAAGCTCTAACTTTAAAACCTCCTTCCAACCTGTCAACGTTGATTCTTTGTCCTCATAGCCAAATGTGAGGTATTCGTTACCCCAGTCCACTGTTCCAAGCCTGTAACAGAGCCTCCTGGGAAGAAGAACGTTGTCAGAATCGTTCACTGAGTCTGTCTTCAAGGAAGCCTGTTGCTTATTGATCTCTTGCAAAAGTAGCGTGCAGATATAACATCCTAAATCTTTCGCGATTTGGAGTTCGCTTTCACTCTCATAATGAGTGTATGTTGGTTTTCCTAGATCCTCGACATCGCAATCGGTCTGGAAAATGCAATGGCAAGTATTGCAAAGGCTGCGACTCATAGGAGAATGGCTCCTGTTCAGATCATGAACGTTTCGGGCTGTTCTTGTCAAAGGTAAGCGTGAGAAGTCCTGATCCCGACCGACGAGTGTGATGTGTTGATGAGGAGGTTGAGGAGTCCGTAACCCTATCACTGTCTCCTGGTCGAACTTGTATTCTCTTTCCACTTTCCTCGATTTCTTCTTTCTTCTTTCTGCCTGTTTACCCATGATATGAGATGTCTTTGTATGGAGGCATCTTCGCCTCAGAAAGAAGTAAGCGAAAGTAGCGATTGTAGTTGGCGCTAGCAGAGGAGCACGTAAAAATTGAAGATAGCACAGAACACCTTGCTTTACAATGTTGTCTGCGCGGAGGTAGGGAGTTGTGAGTTTGATGGACAGTACGGTGTGTTAACTTCGTCTATTGATGGTTGTTGCCTGGACATAGCCACCTCCACTAAGCTATGCTGCCGAGGTTGTGGCGTTCCCTGGCTCGGCCATGATTCGTGCTCAATCCTTTCCATGACACGAGCAGAACATCAATTTCCTACTGTGAAACATGTAAATCTCTTCTGTGATAACGCATTCTATCACCGAGAGCGACAAACCACCAAAAGCGTCAGAATCTCTTACCATTATCAACATTATTTTACGAATCGTCGTTTCCATCACTATCAAATAATAGGCCTGCGTACGTTATTCTTACATCTGGTCCTAGAGGCTCTTCTGTATCCTTCTGCATGTTCAAGCGTTTGCACCTAGCCTCCCTACAGTTTCTACATCGCCGTAGAGTTAGTTAAGCTGTGATGGGCTGGAGCCTAGTTAGTGAATCCTCGATGATATCTCGGTCTACTCGTAGAATCTGGGTGCTACCTCGAACATCTGGATTCTCCGCGGACCGCCTGAACGACGTTCAGACGACAGCTGCAGGACCTAGAGGCTGCCTCGTGCACCTAGACCTTACCGGCCCAATTGTTACCTAGGTAACTAGCTTGTATATGGTCAGCTACGTAGCTTAGGAGCTTAGCTCTCTATCAAATTCAACCTTAGTATACCTGTGCGATAGCTCCTCGAGCGTAGCCTCTTACAGTATGCAAACTTATACTATTAGCATACTACGCTAGCTAGAAGAATTAATCTATAGTTTTATAACTAGACTTTATCTAAATATTTGTAAGTGCCTAAGAGCGAGTTATATCTTTAATACAGCGTGTGTCAGGCCTAGCTGATGATATATACTACCCTGCACCATGATCAGTAGTTCACTGATCATACGTACCTTTTTGGTTGCATAGCGTAGTAGTGCAGGGCTGCGTTCTGACAGCGTGTCTATAGGTTAATTAGAAGATAATAGAAGTTGTTAACTAAAGCCTAGCTGACAGGACACTTATGTTCTGCTAGCGCAAAAGTCGCAAGTTGATAAAGACCGTTATCTTTAGTAAGAACCTTTTTAACAGTTATCTGTGCAGCTATTAGCGTGAAAGGGACTTCCTTTCGGCTTAATTTTATCTTAAGAATAAAACACTCTTTGCTTCTTCGCAGTCCTGACATTTCTATCCTAACATGTTAGTGTCGAACTAAATGATATGGAGACGTAGCATCTTACGAAGTTATCTTTCACGCTAGGAATCGCAGTGCACTCAGCTCACAGTAGAGGCTGAGTTCCAAGTGTTTCCGGTCAACACATGGGCTTACTATTGGTTAAATCCCTGCCGTCGCTCATGCACACAACCACTTGTGGAAGGACCACGACCGCTCGTCCGCGCTAAAAGTTGCAGTGCATATGTCATCGCGCCTGGGCATATTCGGTTAAATCACCATTTGAGGTAGACTCTCATGGCCACTCTACATCTGTCAATTCAGCCTTGCCTATCTACCGTTGCCCCTCTGGCTGCTCTACTACATGAATAATTGCATTGCAGAGCCCTGTCCTCTTGTCTTTCGTCCTACGCGACCATCACACTGTTAGCCTCCGATCACGTGCATAGTTCCCCAATCCATATCCCTACTTTCATAAACCAAAAGGGACCACTCAAAGTTTGCTAACAGTAACTTTTATATTCTATGCAACCAATACCGGTATATCATCCCAATGTCAGATACCAAAAAAACGCCAATCATGCATTCATAATCTCTCCCATTTCCCCACCTCCACTCTTCCATCACATCAACCATCTTCCTCCACACACTCTCTCAGTAGTCCCTTCAATCAATCAACATACTCACTCCTCACCTTCTTCGCCCTCCTCTTGTTCGCCTTGAAATGCTTCTTACCACTCATCATCTGCATCTCCTTAGGATCCACATCCTTCTCCAACGCCGCCATCATCTTCGCCTTCCTGCCACTCAGCTCCTTCCCTTGCTCACTATACTTGTAGTGGAACGGCTGGTTAACCCTGCCCATCCCTTGTCCAGGGCCAAAAAACCGTTTGTCCATGCGCTGCGTCTTTGCACCTTGGACGGGTACACCACCGCCGTCGAGCTCGTCGTCCATGAGTGACATGTCGTCGGCCTCGGGACCAGCGAGGGAATGGTTACCAGGGAGGTTGGCGAGAGGGTGGTGGCGGCGCTTGGCGGGGAGGTGGTTTACGTCGTAGAGTTCGCGGTTGAAGTGCTTGGGGTCTAGCGGGGGATCGGTAGGTGGGGGGTGGCAGAAGAGAATCTTGCCCTTGACGTAGTCCTTGAGGATGTAGCGTGCAGCTCGTGACTCATCTGGTTGACCGAGACCTTGTGTGGAGAAACCTCGGGCAATGGCGTAGGCGCGGAGGACTTCGTCAGAGGTCAGAATGCCGGTTCCACCTTCTTCGATTGGTCGGGGGTGGATCTTCATTCCGTAGAGTGCCTCAAGGAAAGGTTGTGGGATGCGGCGTGCAACAAGACCGGCGGGACCAGTGTACTCGCGGAGTTGGTCGATTGGCAATACACCAGCACATACGAGTTCGGCTTTGGTTGTTGCAAAGTTAGGGAACACTAGACCAGGGCAATCACACAGGACAACCTTTTCGCTGAGATGGATGGTTTGGAAGTGCTTGGTCTTTCCGGGTGTGGCGGACACAGACACCTTCTTCGCACCGATCAAGGCGTTGATGGTGGACGACTTTCCGACGTTGGGGTAA
This sequence comes from Alternaria arborescens, assembly GCF_004154835.1. Lineage (NCBI taxonomy): Eukaryota > Fungi > Ascomycota > Dothideomycetes > Pleosporales > Pleosporaceae > Alternaria > Alternaria arborescens. The sequence goes on along the minus strand of NW_021167927.1, from coordinate 17,123 downwards.
CCGACCAGACCAATTGATGTCTTTCGCGGCTCGCCATTGGGTCCGGTGTCAACATCGGGCGCATGTTGGAGGAAGAGGGCTTCGAGATCCTCGGTTGTCAGTATCCGTGTGCGCTCGTCGCCATCAGCCTCTGATCGGCTTGCGCCGGGTACATCGACGGTCTCTTCGTCCACCCACTGTTCCTTCTCCTCTTGCTTGTCTTGCAAGTTGATCTTTTTGGCTTCCTTGGCAAGCGCATCGGCCTCTTCTTCTGACTCATCTCCCATACCATCGTCGGTCAGCAACTCATCCGAGTCGACATCATCGTCCGACTCATCGTCCTCCAAAAGTCCAGCGCGGGCTTCGTTGATCTCTTTGGCGAGTTCAGCCGAGAAGAACTTGTAGTTGATGCCCGCTTCGGTAAAGTAATCGGCCCAGGCCTTTCGCTGCTCCAGCGTCATCATATCGGCCTTGTTGACCAGCAACAGGTTGTTCTTCTTGGGATCCACCTCCTTGACATAGTCTTCCAAGTCCTCGGATCGGAACATGAGCGGGTTTCGAGCGTCGACAATCTGCACAATCAGATCCGACCGCTCGATAACTCGCCACAACTGCCTCCAAACCTCGAGATTGCGCTCAAAGGGTGTCAGGAGGAGGTCGTTGTTCTCTTGTAGCTCAGCCAAGCCTCTCCGCCATTGTAGTAGGGACGCCCTCTCCTTCTCATCCAGCTCTTGCGGCGTAGTGTCCTTGTCCCAACGAGGCCGCCTCGGTACAGTCAATCTGTTCTTGTTCTCCTTGTGCCTCTTTGTGGCATTGCGCTCCTCCAGTGGCGAGAGAAGGTATGGGTTCTTCTGGTCCTTGTGAATGATCTTGACGTTGTTCATCTTCTCGGCGGTGAAGTCGGTTCCAGCCAACTCTGCAGTGGAAAGGAAGTCGTCGAGGGCGCCTTGTTCGGTGACGGACCGCATCTTCATGTACGACGCTTCCTTCTTCTCGTTCGTGATGTACTGTGAGTGTTAGTATGAGTCTTATTGTGTGTTCGACGAGACGCCTCTCAAGACACTGCGCATTGTGCCTACAGGTGCGCAGATGTTTGACCGCATAGATAACATACCTTTTCGCCATTCTGACCTGTTCGCTCGATACCCGCATTGAAGTTGCCCTTTCGCAGATTATCGCCCTTTCCCTTTGCGAACCTATCGTTCATCAGGCTGTTGCCCAGCCCGACGCTCTTTTTGGATTTGGCGAGCACCATATTTGCAGTCAAAAGTGTGTTTTGTGTGGTTGTGGTGGGTGTTCGTGACCCGATAGAGGGGTGAGTGGAAAGAGAAAGTTGCGACGGGAGTTGCCCCACCACGTCATTCACCGGCTGCCCTCGCCTAAATTATTTTTCTGAGCGCCCGACACGCCAAAAGACCCTTTGTAAGCGCTTTCCCCAGACTTCCACTGCAACCAACAACTCGCCACTGCCTTGAACATCATTGGGACGAGTCGCACAACCCGCCAAGATGCCTCGCCGAAAGTTCATGTAAGGAGAGAAATTTGGGTGCGCAATCGAAAAAGTACCCCGCTAACCCCGCGACAGCGATAAGAAGAACGCGACAAACTTTCGTCTCGTCCACCGCGCCCAAAATGACCCGCGGATCCACGACGAAGATGCCCCGCAGATGGTCTTCGCTGAGACCAGCGCACCCAACCAGCGCGAAGAGGACCAGCCCGCCGGAAGTTCACGTGCGTCGCAATACTCGTCCGTGACAGGACGTAGCGCAATCAAGTCAAGGCGCGACCTGGAAAGCGAATATGGCGACAAAGTACGGAAAAACGAGGGTGAAGCGGCCAACTATGGCATCTACTACGACGACAGCAAATACGACTACATGCAACACATGCGCGACCTGGGCTCCGGCGGCGGCGACGCATACTTTGTCGAGGCCAAAGCCGAGAAGAAGGGAAAGCAGAAGATGGATTTGGCCGACATGCTGCGCGACGCCTCGCTGAGCGACAGCAGAAGCCAGGCCGACCTCAGCGTGAGCAGCAACATCAGCAGTGTGAGCGACTTCTTCGGCGAAGACATGGCACCCTCAGAGTTCGTCCGCAAAACCACGTACCAAGACCAACAAAACATCCCCGACGCCCTCAGAGGATTCCAGCCAGACATGGACCCGCGCCTCCGCGAAGTACTGGAAGCGCTCGAAGACGAAGCCTACGTCGAAGACGACGAAGACATCTTCAACGACCTAACCCAAGACGGCTACGAAGTCGACCAACGAGAATTCGAGTTCACAGACTTTGACAACGCGGGAGACGACGACAGAAACCCCATGGACCGTTTCCTCGACGGCGACGACGACGCAGGCTGGGAATCCGACGACACAGTCAAAGCGCCTTCTCCCAGACAAAAGCCCGCCAGTGGCGAGATGCCCGCGCCAGACGAAGCACCCGCCCCAGCCGACGCGGCCGACCTCGCCTACCTAGACGAATTCAAGAAATTCAAACAAGACGTCAAAGCCGCCAAACCCCAGAACAACAACGATGCCGCCAACAGAGGAGGCATCCCCGATAACCAGTCCTTTATAACAGGCGCTTCAGGCCTAACTTCAGGCGGCCGCCACAAGAAGCGAAAGGGCGCAAAGACATCTACATCTGGCTACTCCATGTCTAGTTCTGCGCTCCACAGGACCGAAGGACTTACCTTGCTGGACCAGCGCTTCGACAAGATTGAAGAAGAGTATGCTGACGATGGGTTTGGAAATTACGATGACATGCCTGATGATGCGTCCATGGTCAGTGGAATGAGCAAGATGAGCAAAATGTCCGGTATGAGTGGTATGAGCGGGTGGTCTAGTTCAGAGGCACCTCCGCTGCGTAGCGATTTCGATAGCATCATGGATGATTTCTTGGGCAACCATCATAGTGTAGGTAAGAGTGGACGTAGGGTTAAGAAGGGTAAGCAGCAGAGTGGGCTGGAGCAATTGGAGGAGGTGAGGAGGGGGCTTGGGGCGCCGAGGGTGAAGCCGCAGGATAAGTTTAGTGTGTTGAGGGCGTGAGGTGTGGGATTTGAGCTAGCTGTTGGTGACTTGTTTTTTCTTTTCGTGTTGAGAAGGATGATATGATGGGTTATGAATGTATGCATTTGTTGGCGTTTAAGGGGGGATCGGGAAAAAGGGAATAAGGATTAGACAAAGGCTGGGATCATGTTATACCCATATCACAAGTACACAGTGGAATGAGAATCTAGACTTGACGTTCATAACTTCATTCGTTGATATCGTTCATGTCATGACTGCTCTCGCATGTCCAATCACATCATCCTCAATCTCCCTCACACCAAACCATCCCTTTCCCCCTCACCTCCTCTCTCTACCTGCACAGTATCTCAGCCTAAGCCTTAGGCTCAACACTTGCGCCCGCAACACCCCTCTGAAGCGTCTTCTTGCTAACCAGCCTGAACCCACCTACAAGCATAAGCAGGGCCAAGCTACCCAGCACAACTGCCAACGTAACAAACGCACCAATAACACCACCAATAGCAGGTGAGATATCGCTTCCACTACCACCGCTCTGCTGCGAAGCGCTCGCATCACCGTTGTTAACAAACGCCGCGCAAGAACCCGCCGTGTTACCACACTTGCCACACCACTGCTCGGTAGAGCTAATAGCAAACTCCTTGAGCTTATTCTGGAAAGTAGACCAAGATACAGCGTTATCGCTGCCGCCAAAGAGAGGGTACACAGCCGGCTCGCTCGCATTGCTCGCCGTGCCATTGTGGAACAGGAATCGTACTTGCAGGTCGTCTCCGCTGGGGAATCCAGAGTCGACGTTGGCGTTGGTGAAGAGCTCAAAGACCATGGAGCTCGCGTAGTCGACGACGCCGGTGAAGTCGTCAGACACCTTGGGCAGGTCTGCGAGACCGAAGAAAGACATGAAGGTGGCGTAGGCGCCGAATTGGATGCCGAATTTCTTGGCGCCAGAGGTGCTGATGATGTTGTTCATGTAAGAGAGGACTTCTCCGGCGAGTTGCATACCGGCGACTGCGCGCATGTTGTCGCTGACGTTGTAGGCAAGACCCCATTCGTGGGCGTTGGCGAGGGTAGCGATTTGGTGGAGCGTGGTGTTGGTCAAGGCGTCGTTGTTGGGGATGGAGCTGTTGTGGATCTCAGCTACGTGGATGGTGTCGTAGACTGTGGTTACATGTTAGTTTGGGGTATGAATCGACAAAGGCCTTGGTGAAGACATACCGACGTAGGCGTTCTTGAACGTTACCTGATCATCGGCCATGACGCCATTGATGGAGGGAATGAGGGATGCGTAGAAGTCACCAGTGCTGGACGCAAGGTTCTTGTAGTCTGCACTGTCAAAGTAGGAGTTTGAGCTCGTCTTTGCGTTTTGGCAGCTCGATGCATCTTGCAGCCAGCCGCTGTCCTCAGAGCCAGAACCCGTCTCGATGGTGTTGACGGGGATGAGCTGGTAGCCATCCATTGGCGCCTGCACGCTCTGGCCGTTGGCAAGTGTTGAGACAGTCTGGACCGGGGGGTACAGTCCCTGGAGGAAACCCATGGCTGAGTTCTGAAGGACATTGTCCACAGGTGCTTGGACCTGGAGCTGAGACAGCTTGACCTCATCCTCATTGATACCGCGGATCTTGGAGTCGCCAGAGAGGTAGCGTGAGCGGTAGTACTGGCCGGATGTGTAAACCTGCTCGTAACCGAGGGTAGTCAGGTTGGTGGGAGCAAGGGCCTTTGGAGTACGGTCACCATGGCGGTGGAAGATATAAGCTCCAAGAACGGTCTCAGCTGCCTCGGCGCCAGCGAGCATGGACAGAGCAGAAAGAGCAACAACAGACTTCATGGTGGGCAATTGATGTGAAAGCTTGTCAACGAAGGAAGCTATTCACAAGAGCGAATGGAGCAAAACGAACCCAGTACAAAGCGGCGAAACTCACGAGGCAGAGGTGGGATGGAGAAAGCAGTAAACAGCGGACGTCAAGGCATGACTTATACCAGCTATCTTCGCTGCATGCCCCGCTGAGTAAAGGAAATCAGCTCCGGAGTAAACAATAGCAGCTAGATAGCAAGAGTAATCACGTCCAATCCGAACAATCTCCAGCCCATGGCATAGCGGGGCACACGCATCGTGCTTTCCGAATCTCGCAGCGGGGGAGGGGCGGGTAGTAAGGGGGGGTTAGAGCGACCCACCCGCCGTGACAAGCTTTTTCCGCGCAACAGGCATCTCTGACCAAGAGCAACAGTCTGCGTGAATAAGTAACAGTCAGAATGACGGTGGCTTATTCACCCCTCGCTGCCGTACAATATCTCGCAGACGCCGCCGATTGGTACATCCATTACAGCGTCTGTCCCCGTGCTCCAGAACGCTTTCCAATCCACTTCTTCCGACGCGCTAAACTGATATGCCGAAAAAGAGCTTCGTCGACTGGGTGGTGCACTCGCTCTAGTACCTTTTTCCTTGTCTTTGTCGTGAAGTTTGTCGGTTACCAGCACCGGATCGCGTGCGATTTGCCCAGTCATGCGATCGACAACGGCTATCTGCGCGCATTCATCCACGAGGTTCTCGCAGCTGCTTAGCGGCAGGGTGAGGTAGCGCGTGTTGTAGCTTGCTAGTGCAACATAGATGTATATGACTAGCACGACCAGCCAGCACGGCACTGCGAGCGCCCACCACCGGTTAGGGTAGTAGTGAATTCCCATCTGATGCAGCATGGGAGCTGGCACGTAGGCCCAGAGGATGTACATAAGGAAAGCAGCAGAGCTGCCTAGGTACAGGGCAAAGCCGTAATATTCGTACGTAGGTACTTTCGGCGAGGCCCGGGGTACGGTCGGAGCATGCCGTGCCGAACTAGCGAGGTTCGTAGGTGTGCTTGTGCCTGTTGTATGCGAGCCTGCTCTTGTGTATCCTTCTACGTCGGACGAGTCTGGTGTCGTAGGCCTCGAGGTTGGGCGGCTGAACGCGGGGCGCAGGAGCGATGTCAACGAGGGTGACGGCGGGAGAGGCGTAGGCGGCCTGTTGTAGAAGGGCGGAAAGAGTGCAGTCGCGGTATGTTGAGGAAGGTGACTGTACGATTTAGATGTGTACAACGGCCGAGATGTAGGCGGTGGCTCCTCGTCGTCCTCTTCGTCCTCGCTCGCTATATCCTCTACCGCGAACGAGTCTTCGTCTTCATCCTGATTGTCCTCTACAGACGCTGCCTCGGAGAGAGCGCTGTTCGATATCGGCGACAAGGGACTTGCTCCTGGTCGGGTTGCGGAGCGTGGAGGGGATGCCACAGTGTGGTCATCGCGACTTTGCCCATCGAATGACCCTAAAGTAGGTAGGTTAGGCGTCGATTTGGAGTAGAACCCCGAAGGAGCAGAGTCCCCTCTACTATGGGGCGGCATGTCGTTAAGGTGTAGTTTGGCGCGAAGTCCAGACGTACCTCATGCACTTATCGCGTGCTTGAGCCTCTCAATTACGCGTTCGCGCTAGCGGAACGGTTCCGCATCAATCTGCCTAATGGCATCTCACAATGTTTGAGGTCTGATACTAACTGCAGTATTATTTAGTACGAACAAGAACATCACGTGCGTGTAAAGAGTCCTGTAGTGTATATCTGGCTCAAAGTCTCTATGGCTTGATGGTTATCATGAGGCTATTCTGGCCTGTATTTCGCATCGTCATACCCTGATAGTAGACACCAGTATCTCAGAACTTCTAAGTCAACGACTAAGGAAAGCCCGATAGGAACATTTTTCTGGGTTTACTAGCTTTGTCGCTGTCACGATTTGAGACGAAGACATGAACGAGTCTGTGAGCCAAATGCGTCATTACAGCAGAGATGAAATGTCAGAAAGGGGTGTAGTACATGGAAACGTACCTATTCTGCGCTAAACAGGATCATCAAGAGGCTTACCGTCGATCAGCTTGTCAAGGGATATGATTCGCGTATTATGTTCGTAAACTCGACGCTTGGTATTGCTCTTGACCGAGCGGCATCAGCTATATATTCCTTGGCGCTTGGCCAGGAAAAGTCCAACTGCAGCTTGTCATCCTACCCTTGACTACGGCGTTTTCGAGTTTCTCTTCGCAAAACTCGCGACACTGCATGACATCATTGTTAAGATACCCGTCCAGAGAGCTAACAATCTTCCAGTATGTTAGCGCTTACCTTGTTTACGGCCCTCATATCCACCGTGCTGCTCAACGGCAGTGTCTCAACTCACTCCAGTCATGTTTAGCAAAATGGCACCTGCATCTCCGGAGGAAACTCTTAAGCATGCTAGTATGAGCCTCATTCGGCACTCCACCTTGTCTTGGCCCGCCGAATACTGCCATTGTCGTCTGGAGTGTTGTCTTCCAGTATTTTACGGGCAATTGGAATTGTTTCGGCGACCCCTTCTTGGTACAACTCTGCTGCTTCGGGGGCTCAGCCACTGCGCTCCGAGTCAGAGTCTCCATCGCCAATCCTTTACTGTTGGAAACTTCAGCATGTCGAATGGCAAAGTCTCTACAGACAACACAATCCACATTATTGGAGCGTCTGACTTTGTCGTAGCTATCGAATCCAGCTGGTTTCATCTTGTCTTGTTCAGTTTTTGTTCTACCTCAAAGAGCTTGGTTGGACAGTTAGGTACCACGCTAACATCGCTGCCTGACTAACAAGAGGGTACTGTCGCCTTTAGATCTTACCACTACCCAAGAAGCGCCGCGACGGTCTAACCGCTAGCTAATCTCATATTGTTTCCTCTTTTGATCACCATCGTATCGCGAATCTGTAAAGGATAGGAGAGACGATCTGCCTAGGGATAAACGTTATCCCAGAAGTGGTCAGAATGTCGATCAGTACCCTGACCAGTAAGGAGGATAACGCCCGGCCTGACTTCGGCTTAGTCATTGCCTAGACCGAACTGCTACTGCTTACAACGCTTGTTCTCAACTTGGCCTTCTATCCAGACTTCGTTAGCTGGCCAAGTTCAAGGAGAAGTTGGGCGGGCTTATGGTGGAAGGAAATGTGCTTGGGGACAACACTTTCAGGGTTACGTTGTGACCGAGCATTGCCCTTTAGGAGCAGTACGTATACGAGATGATGGAAGATTACAGACGACCATTGTCATAGCTTTCTGTCAGTTCTAAGTAAAAGACAGTTGTAGTGGTGAGTTGGTAATGAAGTCTAGCAATAGGCTATACCATGAGATGGCCATTTCTGAGAGATCTTACGAGATGCCATATATCTCGGCCAATCGCGTACGATGACTTCAGAATGAGGCTCGAGGTCCTGTTGTCTGAGTGCTTGGCTTGTAAGAAAAGAAGACCCACACACAAGTAGCTACACCGCGATGTTGCACGGTATATCTCGCAGTACGCCGACGGAGATTCACTCGGTGCTGATCGCAACAGTACACAACTTATCCGACACAGTATATACCTCATACAACTTACCCGACACGGTATAGACTCATACATCTTGTGAACAGTATAAGTATCACGGTCATAGTCACTCAGTTCCTAATCAGCACCTTCTACATCATCATCTTCAGCCAACACTCTACTATCTTCACTTCATCCAAAGTATTCTCATACTTTCAGCCATCATGCAATTCTCCAAGATCAGCTGCTTGAGCGTTCTCGCTCTTGCGTCTTCGGCCATGGCCGCCGCTGACCCTGTCGTAAACGTCGAGGGATCGGTCGAGGTTGTCCCAGTGAGAAAGACCAGCTGAAGATAATGGGTATTGCATAAGCTAACTTGCAAGAAGGATGTGGTTGAGAAGCGACTTGCTCCTATCGCCATTGCGCTCATCAAGGTCATCGGCGGACAGCTTCTTGCAGGTGCTGCTAAGATCGCAGTCGATGCGACCAAGGCCCACCTGGAGGTTGAGAAGGCCGACTTCAACAACTTCGATGACGTAGGTCGATGCCAAATATTTTTTTGAATCTTGCTGACAACTCGCACTAGGCTCGTGAGGCTTTCACGAAATCATTGAGCAAGGATCTCTACGAGAAGAGAGTAGCTGGCGTGAAGGGTGTAGCTTGCTACAACGGCCCCTATGCTTTCAGCTCAGGTGCCTCGTACGAGGGCCCCATTACTGTCAAGTTCGAGTGGGACATGTACAACACCGAGTAAGTCTAGTGCTCTTTTGCTAGCCGAAGGAATCCCTTTCTAACAGTTCTCTACTAGCTACGACTGCTTCGAGATCAAATCCGGTACTGCAATCAACAAGGGTGATGGAGGATTCATCAACGTAAGTTTCAACTCAAATTCATATCAGACTTCGATACTAAGCTGTTATTAGATTGCCTACTACGGTCAATGCCAGCATGCTGGTGCTGAATACCGCTGCTAAGTGCATTCTTGCTTGAATCACCTTTTAGGTGGTACCAGCAGCGGAAATCACAGGGAGTAGAGAGACTATAGTTCAGTTCAAGCGTCGGGGTTAAACTCAGAAGCTCTTATGTTTCTATATCTTAAGAGCGGACAGTATAATGTTACAGTGTAGTCATTTCCAACCATGTCCCAGAATACAAATGAATGACCGCTATCGTATACATCAGGCTCCCGAGGCTGACTTGGAAGCGGTTTTACCCACTTGTGGAGTGGAGTTATTTCACAAGGAATGAGGTTTGCGCCGCTCCTGATTAGGTCTAGCGTAGATCCAGCACACGCTTATCACCCGAGCTGAGTTCTAGGAAAGCAGCTCTTTGACACTTATCAAGCAACAACAGCAACCTCGAAGAACCGCGGCAAGTCCATCATCTAGTAGAAGGGCCGTCTGTTCAACGGGAATCTACACTGCGCGCTATTGTGGTGGCCGATGCGATCGAAGATGTGCGCGCCACGTCCACTGGTACTGGATTCACGCAGAGCGCCGCGTTGCTCCCGATTTTCGCAACGCGAGGGATGCCTATGCAGTACTATGCAGCGCACGAGGGACATGGCGAGCGAAATGGCCACATGAATGGAGCCTTCGACATGGTCATCTGTAATGTGTATCTTCCCAAGGAGTTAGTGTAGTGCTCGAAGAGTCCGATTCACATACCTACTTCTCGTCGCCCAAGTTCCGCGATCCGCAAAGTGAGCATCCCTCTGGACGAGGATCAATGCCACAAGTGTATACTCCCTTCTGATCCAAACATATTGCGATGATTGTGGTTGAGATACTACCGGTGTCTCCTCCACATCCAACCGAGCTGTCTCTGTCAGTATGATCACTCTCACGGTCCACTGGGGTAGGTACTTACGCTGCTTCTTAGCGCGCAGTCGTCTCTGGCGGAGCATATGTGCAGCGACCAGGATAAATATAGGCGTGCAGCTTGCGAGAAGAGCAAGCACGGAAATCGTGTTGTCTTTCGACCAGGTCATCGTCAGGTGTGCGGGTTTTTCGAGGTCGCCAAGTTAGACAGGATTGCCGGTCTGCTGGTTCACAGCGGTCTGTCGCGTCAAACATATCTACTGACAGAAAAGCAGATTTCCAAGAGAGGATTCCAGTTCAGATTCGGAGATTGCTATCAGGATTCCGAAATTTCGAGATTTCCGTCCGGTGTCGTTGAGGCTTGGTCGTTTAGAATCAGAATCCTAATCCAGATTTGAGCGACGCTGCTGAGGAAAACAGACTCTATCCACAAATGCGCCAAGTGAAACTAATGCGCTGGCAAGATATTGAGATTTGAGCCTCGCATCATGAACGAGTGACGCTAAGAATTTCGGATTCCGATTCAGGTGAGGTCAAGCGTGGAGAAATCTGATTTGAGCGAGGCTGAGCATGCTGAAATCAGATTTCGGTGGGCGCAGTCGTGACGATCACGACGGATCAGCCACACGAGTAGGCTTCAGATCAGATTTCGCTTCATGGAGTTGCATACAGTCGTAAGCACTCTAGGCTGTTTTGGGTCAGCATGCATGAGTTGGGTGGCTGAATTCAGATTACGAACGCCACCTGGGCAGTGACATCACGTGCGTTCCTACAACAGACGCAGGTGCCCCGCCTTCAGCCTGATGCCAAACATTACCTCCTTACTGACATCGATAGCTCTGCTCATGTGGATGTCTCTACTTACATCAAGACCTTTCCGTCTGCTTCACAAATTCCCTTGTCCAACGTAGCAATGACGGAGAACAGATACTCACAACGTATCCCGAGGCGGACGTGGGACATACACAAACACAACATCCTGCGATTATACCTCTTGGAGAACAGGCCGCTGAACGCAGTCAAGGATATGATGCACTCTGAATACGGGTTCTCGGCAACGTAAGTGCATGGCAAAACAACGAGTAGCCACTTATCAATCACGAAGGGTATGTATTAACTTACAGATAGCAAATCCCAGTACGAGACAAGGCTGAAGAAATGGAGTTGCTACAAATATGCAGCTGCACATGATCGCCGTACTAAAGCACCAGTCCTTGACAACCAGGGAGCGGAAGGTTTAGTAAGAGAAGGATACACACAAGGGCCTGATAGCGACGCGCCCACTGAGAGTAAGAGCTCAGATACTCCCAAATACTGCGTGTTATTAACCGTTCTATATAGCGCATTCGAATCCACAGAACATTCCGATCCGAGTCTCTTCTCCACACCACACCACTCTAAAGCCATCTCCACTAAGTCATCTTCCTCCCAGGATCTCATCCTCGGCCTCACTCGATGATTTACTCAATGTCCCATCTTTCTCCATGAATAGTGTCAATCTTCAATCTTCTACATCACATTGCGAACTTGAATCACTCGTCTCCCAGGACCCCACATGGACCTCGAAAACAGCCGTCGCTGCAAATGGTCTGTTTCATTCCGCGTTGCACATGAACATCGACGTAGACACCAGCTCAGCGTCATCAGTAAACTCACACGATATGGAGCTACCTGGAGACTTGGGCAGTCTGTCTTTCTCTTCAAGCATAATGTATGCTCGTGGTTTCATGGGGCAGAACGATATTAGGTCCTCAAACTCGAACATCTTCCTGGACGACTCCTCACTACGCGAAACAATTTATCAAGGCGGATTCTCTATACCTGATTTCGCAACCTCAATGTTTCCAGTCATTTCGCGTATGTTTCCGAGAGCAGTAGCTTCCCCTCGTCTAGTCATACTTGGCAACAACAGTACATTTGAATCTGCACTCAGAAACATGGCCGGTCCCAGTACGTTGCAGCTTGTTCGCCAGCAGAGCATGGATCATCAGATCATTTACATGATCTTTCATCGACTAATTAATGATAGCGATGCTTTCCAGGTACTCGATGAACCGAAGACGGAGCTTGATCAAGTTTTCAAGACGGGCATATCATATTGCTTCTCTCTTGGAAACCGCGTCCTTCGCGGTCTTATAGATTCTACCCCGTCACCTTACGACCTAGCTTTGATGCAAAACATCTTCCGCGCAGCGCTAGTCCTGAGTAATGAGCGCATCTTGAGTTACGTTTTGGACATGCATCAAGCGAGTCTCGCCAACCAACCCTTTTTCATCGGAGACTTCGAGTACTATCCATTGGAGTACGCGGCTTCTAAAGGGCACATTAAAGCAACAAAAGCGCTTCTCGAACACGGCGCTGATCCAAATCGGCAAACAAGCGACTACGGATATCTAAACAGGATTCTAGGAATACCATGGGAACAAAAAGATCGTCAAGTAGGAGTCCAAATTCTTCGACTCTTGATTGACCACGGTCTGGAGTCCAACCCTCGCGAACTCAGAAGAAGAATAGGTGTTGCCAGCAGAGATGAATTGTCAATATTAGTTACTCACTGCTTGGACAAAAGTTTCCCAACTTTCTTTCACTGCTACGGTTTAACACTGCTTCTACTCGAACGAGAGTGGGAAGATCCATTATCCAAGACACTGGAAGTCATTCTGAACCAAGCCTTCTTGCAAATCGATGGTCAGAAAGCGATTTGGGACTCAGTATTGTCAATCTCCCTTTCTGCTGCAATACTACTCAGCCGCGCGTCAGCAGTGAATGTACTGCTTTCGATGGGTGCAGCTCCAGACACACACTGCTTGATCAGTGCTGCTCAGGTTAATGATGTGCAGCTGCTCAAGGAATTCTTGAGCCGTGGTCTGGACCCCAACGTCAAAGTGCCGGTAGTGAGTCATAATTACGAAGTGCCTCATGCAAATATGTGGCGTCGGGACTCAGATAGCACTGCGCTTAGTGAGTCTATTGTGAAACGCTCCTCTGGAGCGTTCCTAGTACTTCACGAGCGAGGATTTGTCTCAAGTCTATCTCATCAACCGACCGCATTTGCCACGGCCTTCGTAGCAGCGTGTCAGGTTGGCGACAGCATTCTGCTTGATGAACTTCTTTCATTGCCAAACTTCCCACGGAGGCAGGAGAAGCTAGGACAAGCCATCCAGGGTGCCATTAACGGAGATCAATATCATATTATCGAGAAGCTCCTGTCTGTGGGAATGAAGCCGAACATAGAAAGTTTGGACCTAGCAATCCAGAAAAGAAAGCTGCCAACTGTTATCCTCTTGGCCAGATACATGGGCAATTCTTTATCTCGAGGAATGCAACAGGGCATACACAAAACTACAGCACTCTTCCAAGCTATACGATGGGGTGACCAGACAGCTAGCGAGCACGTACTCAAGATCGGGCACCCTGTCAACGTGTGCGATGTAATGCGGGGCGACGGGCTCAAGGACTGGGACTTATTGCCAGAAGTCCTAGCGCTAGCGCCTAACCTAGATGGACTCTGGCGATATACTCCTCTGAGTGCTGCCATCTTAACCAGAAACAGTACCGCAGTGAAAGCTTTGATGGCTTACGGTGTGCAGTCTGTGTTGTTCAGCGCACATCACACATCTCAAGAACACGTCTCAACACAACATCCAGCTTACGAGAGAGAGGTATGGATTTTGACCCCGCTGGCTGCTGCTGTCGTCGTAAACGACCTTCATTTGATAAGAGAGATCTTGCGCATGGGAGCAGATCCCTTTGATAACAGCGCTCTTTTCTCATGCGCTATGGTTGACTGTCGAGATGAGGTCATCGCATTGCTGCTTTCTGCTTTTAGGACACGATATCCAGATGGAGCGCGATCTTTCGGGTCGGACGCACTATACCAGACCGTAAGACGTGGCAATATGCAGTTGCTCCAGCTACTTGCTAAAGATGTTGACCTCATTGGACGAGTCGAGAAATATCGCGAACCCATTGATCGGAGATCTGTTCGGTTGAAAGATACCGCGTACACCAGTCCACTGGCTGAGGCAGTACGTCGCTATAATGACAGCGATAGTGCTGGCGCTATGCTCGACCATCTTCTGCCCCTAGTTCGGAATCACGATGCTGTTATACACAAATCATACAAGCATGGTGTCATGACTCCTCTACTCTACGCGATCTCTCTGGGTTCATTGGCAACCGTCCGGAAGTTGCATCAGACTGGCGCAAACATATCCTTACCAGCCGAATGGCTAATCGATCGAACACCACTACAAGCAGCATCAGCAGCCGGAAGCAAAGACATCGTCGAATACCTCCTTCGTGAAGGCGCCGACCCGAATGAACCTCCAGCAGACCACGCCGGAGCAACAGCCATCCAACTAGCCGCAATTACAGGGAAAATTGGCGTAGCGACGGTTCTACTGGATGCTAGAGCTGACATCAACGCACCACCAGCCTTTTGCGACGGCAGAACCGCCTTCGAGGGGGCTACAGAAAATGGACGTATTGAGATGATGATCTTTCTCGTCAGTCGAGGCGCAGATCTTCTCTCGCATGGGAGTATACAATATCGAAGAGCTGTCGAGTTTGCAGAGGACAATGCACAGCATGCTGCAAGAAAGCTCGCGGATGAGCTGTACAAACAGGTCTTAGCGAGCCAGGTAACAGGTTCCATTGATATGGGTAGGGACGCATGGGCTGGCCCCGACATGGGCAGCTATAGAGATTTCCTCTCGTGAAGATATTCATAGTTATTCCTTCATGTTCTCATCAGTGTTTCTTAGTCTACAAGAGTATAGAATTGCTCTTGGACCTTCGTGAAGAGTTCTGATTCGTATGGCAAAGTTCATTGGTCTTTCCCTTGGGGAACGACTGATGGAAAGGGTTTTGTTTTGTTTCACAGTGTTCTTTTAGTCAAAGACCTTCCGTTCCGAGCAACGTCATGTAAATCAAGCATCATCATCATGTGAATACCCATCACAAACGATACCCACAGATCTTGGTAGATGGGACAAAATGCTATTGTCACGAATCTATACTTAACTAACTAGCCATCTACAGCTTACTCGCCTCCCCACTCGTCCTGTTAAGATACAACGGATCCCTCGGCTCAATACCATACTTCCTGCACAACTCCTCACCCTTCTTCTGCTGCGCCTCAATCCTCTGCTTATGCGCCAACCCCCTCTTATTCTCATTCTTACCCAACTGCAGCAAATGCACCTCATCCGGCCCATCCACAATCCTCATCGTACGACCACTCGACCACATCTGCGCGAGCGGCGTATCCTGACTAACACCCGCACCACCGTAAGCCTGCATCGCCCAGTCGATGACCTTGAGGTTGACTTCGGGGACAAGGACCTTGACTTCGGCAATCTCCTTGAGCGCGCCCTTTGCATTCGTCTCGTCAATCTTGATAGCGGCGTTCAAGACGGCAAGACGCGCAGCATCGATTTCGATGCGTGAGCGGGCGACGCGCTCGAGCATGATGCCGTGCTTGTTGAGCAGCTGGCCAAACGGCTTCTTGCGCTCGTCGTTGATGCGCGCCAGGAACCATTCTAGCGCCTTCTCGGCAGATCCAATGCTGCGCATGGCGTGGTGGATACGGCCGGGTCCGAGACGGCCTTGAATGATTTCGAAACCGCGGCCCTCGCCGAGCACCATGTTGCTGGCGGGGACACGGACGTTCTCAAAGGTAACGTGGCCGTGGCCGTGGGGCGCGTCGTCGAAACCCATGACTGAGAGCATGCGGTGGATCGTCACACCGGGGGTGTCGTTGGAGACGAGGATGACGGATTGCTGCTTGTATTTGTCGGGGTTGTTGGGGTCCGTCTTTCCGAGGACGATGAAGATCTTGCAGCGAGGGTCGCCAATGCCTGATGACCACCATTTCTGGAGAGGTGTTAGTGGGGTGGAGGATGGGGTGGGTTGAATGCAGACTAACCTGGCCGTTCAAGACGTAATGGTCGCCGTCCTTCTTGATGGTCATCTCAATGTTGGTAGCATCACTCGACGCAACCTGAGGCTCCGTCATCAAGAACGCAGACCTGATCTTGCCCTGGAGCAGCGGGTCCAGCCACTTCCTCTTCTGTGCCTCGGTACCGTACTTGGCAATGACCTCCATGTTGCCGGTATCAGGAGCAGCGCAGTTGACAGCCTCAGACGCTGTCCGGCTCTTGCCCAGGTACTCAGCCATGAGTCCGTACTCCAAGTTACTGAAACCAGCACCCTCCTTGAAGTGTGCTTTCGGCAGGAACATGTTCCACAGTCCGAGTTCTTGTGCCCGCTTCTTCAAGTCCTCGATTATGGATGGATGTGACGAAAAGCGCTCTTGGACCGTCTGGCCGATCTGGCGCACGTAAACAGCGTCGGCGGGGATGCATTCTTCCTCGACAAACTTCTCTACCTATGCAGACGTTAGTATACCGTGTGGCGTAGCTTGTAGGGCATCTCACAATATCGAGAGTCTTCGCCGCTCTCTCGCTGACGAATGGCCGCGCGATGGCGGGAATGCGCTGAGAGGCGGAGACATGGCCATTCTGGCTGTTGCTCAGCAAGTCCATGGCGCGGTCGTACGGTACAGACATGATTGCTGTCTGTAAGAGAGAGTATGAGGTATGGAGGAAGTTCAGGGAGGAAATCCGGGGTAGTTTAACAAAAGATGCGGAGACGAGTCGTCCATGGCTACTGCTTCGGTCATTGACGTTGGGGAGCTAAGAGTTGCCGAGGTACGATCTGGAACATCTCCGCTTTGGACCTCGTAATCAGCCAGACTCACACCACGAAGGCATGATACTTTGCCGATGGGAAATGCACTCCAGGGAAACATGTCGTTGGCCGAGGCATTGATGGAGTGATGGTGTTGAAGATGTTGCAGTTGTACTTGGCGATGGGTGCGCCATGAACGCGACGCCGCCGTTACGCGTGGCGCGCTTTGTTCAACCTCCCAACGAGACGTGAAGCCTTATATATATATATGTA